>NC_051862.1:219447193-219699693 GCF_015732765.1 Culex quinquefasciatus | reverse complement strand
TTGTATATTGTAAAAGTCTACGAATTATATCTGGTTTATAAGAAACAATTTTCTCTTTTAGTGCATAACAATCATATTTTACAACCTTCAAACATTGTTATAAAATTATGATTTAAAATTTTTAATAGCAGCACAAAAAAAAGAGCCTTATTTTGCTAATTAAAAAAAGCAAGCTTTTTGTAAAAAATATTCCATTGAAAATCGTGAAATAACAAACACTTTTTTAGAGAATTGATTTATAATTTGAGCATTTTTTTTTAAAACTGATTGCAAATATTTTTTTTAAGTGCTTGAGTCAGAAAAACAGCATACTTATGGAAAAAAAGATGAACAAGTTCCCCTAGAGACTTATAATCCACAATTTTTTTTTCTCCCAAATTTTAAGACTTTTATTTTGGAATGAATTCTCGCTCGATTTAAAACCTTGTTTACTAAAACGACTGAAATAAATGAAATTGAATTTGAGAGTTTTATGAGTTCCATGTGTTTTTTACTGTGCATAATATTGGCAAAATTAGGTTAATCTTTATTTTAATTCGAATTGCTTCCAAAATGGAACCTGCACTGAATCCATCAAACTTATTTAAAAAAAAGTTCAAGTAAACAAAGTAAAATATGCAAATGCAAATTAAAGGTTTTTCTCTTCAAAAATCGAAAAAAATGTAATTAGGCCGCGATTTCAAATAATCATAATGAAAAATTGTAGTTAAATGCATAATTTACTAGAATAGTTATTTTTGAAACCATTATCACTGAAGATTGGATAATGACGTTAAACTGAAGGACAAATAATAATTTTAATTAGGGCCGATACAAATATAAAAAAAATGCCGGTAAAAAATAAAAAAAAATAAATTGAAATTGCAAGCCAGAATTTCAACATTTCAATGACTTTTTTTTTTGGAAAATGCATTATACAGCCGTACAGCTAAAATTTAAATCAAAAAAAAAAAAAATCAGCAAAAAAATATTTCGGTATTGTACATTGAATTCACTAAAATTCGAATATTCTTGAAATAAACTTGAACCTGTTTAAAAATGTATAATATTTGTACTTGCCTAGATGTTATTTTGCAAATTTTGCATTTTTGAAACGCGTTTTGTTAATTATATTCAGCTATATTTATTAAGTTCAGCTAGAATTCTCAGATAAATTATTTATTTATTTTATATTTGAATTTATTTTGTTAGATATTATATATTTGTTAAAGAAAAACATTATATAAAAAAGATGTCACGACGGTTCATGTTTATAAATAAACCCAACAAATGATTTTTTTTTAAATTAAAGCATATTTTTTTATAGTAAAATTGTCTTCATTTGGAGAATGGGGAAAATATGCTTGTATCAATCATGTTTCTATTTTTAGTCCATCACAACTTTTTCATTAGCCAAAAGAACAAAAAAGTCAACAGGAGTGAAAGCTAAAATTTGCATATTTCTTCAAAACAAACTATATTGAATGATAAGGGTAAGGTATATTTTTATATGATAAAGTTTTTCGTAAAAAAATCTCAGAAAAAAAAGTTTATATTGGAAGTTTGATAATTTGGTTGGTTTAATATTACCTCTTTTTTGAGTAATAATACCTACAAAATGATTAAAATGTGAACCCGATAAAAAAGTTCCAGAAATTGATGAAAACTCACCAGTTCCTATAACAGAACACATATTTTTGACACAAAATTTGTCATCTTTGCCCTGATGAATATTGCCATTATAGATGACTCGAAGTACAGAAAAAAATCACAAAAAATAAAAAATATACACAGTGAAAATATTTACAGCCAGAAATATTTCCAAACCTATCAACAGATAATTTGTTCTTTTACAACCTTTTGTAAATCCACCATATACCCTATATGTATATTTCAAAGTAAATTTAAAATATTGAAGGACACTTTACAAAGAGCAGTTTGAATCTCTCAAAAAAGTGCCCTCTTGTGGATGGCCCCTTAGTGACTTCTTTCCGTTACTACCAACCCACACATATTAGCACCTTTCCACGGAAGTGTCAGCCAACATTCGCTCTAATTAACCAATTTTCCTTTCGCCTCAAAGTAAAAGCCTGCATCACAAAAACCCCGAGAGCAAACCTAATTAAAATGCAAATGAGCTGACCTACCTATCAACCTAACCAAGTCGACCAACCAACGCAAAATGCCATCCATTGGAAAGTAATTTTCAACCTGACTGAATCGGAAATCAGCTTTTGCATCTCGCTCCCCCGCCCAAGAAGACCAAGTTCAAGGAGCAGATGTCCTTCTTTTACATCACCCTTGATTGCAAAAAAAAATCCTCCCTGTGGAGGGGAGCAAAAAAGCCGTGACGCGTAATGAGGCTAGGAAAGTAATTATGTTCTTAAATAAATTAGCAGGAAGAAGCTGAGCGAGCGCACTTCCGGAAAGTGTGAACACACAACAGTAGGCGGTGGGGTGACAGTTATGAACAGGGTGTTCTCCCCCCCTAGCATAGGAAGATGCTTCATCAAAAAGTGATTTCTATTCTGTCATCAGCAGACGAAGCAGGGCACTTCCGCTGGCTGATGGGACGCAGTAGGCGTAGGAGAACCTCGCTGTGTTTATTTTGTAATCGAGAGCGATATAAATTTTATTGCCTGTTCTATTTTGATGGCTGCATGTCTAAAAAGGGGGTGATTTTTCTTAGAAAGATGTGTACGATGGGGATGTTCAGATATTTGACTTAATTTTTATGGATTTCGTGTATTTAGCAGAGTTATTGATATCGATGAGAATAATCAAGCAGCAATAAGAAAAAACTATTTTTCATTTCAATATGCATGGAATTTCGTCTTCACAAATATCAAAACAAATTTTATAACTGTCCATACAAAAAGGGTTTCCAATTATCTTGAGAACATGATTTCTGATTAATTTGGTGACTTAGGCAAAGTAAAACAAAGGCATGAGAATTTATATACTATCTGACAAAATATCTATTCTAACACAAAATAAAATAAAACGATATGCGCAAAATCATTATTTTTGAAAATTTTGACACCATCGAATTTTTCAATACGGCCTTCAGGATGGTTTCTAAATTGCTATGGAATCTGGCCGAAATATTATGTTTCCGACTCAAGTTCCCTATTGCAAGCAATTCGTTAATACGTTTAATAAAAATAAAGAATTGGTTTTTAACAAAATACTACGAAAAAGTACCGGGGGTCGTTAAAGTGGATTGCTTTGCTTTGCTTTGCTAAAAATCAATATGATTTTGTTATATATATATATTTCATTAAATCATTTGAATTTTTTTTTAAGTAAATTATTTCATTGAAGTAGAATTGGAAAATCAACTGTTGATTTTTTTTTATTTGTTGCTGACGATTTTGAAAGCTTTCCGTTACGTGTGTCAATTCTAATTACAAAAATTAAAGCGGCCAGACCTACTGCGTGGTATTGACCGCAGAGAGGGTTCTGAGAACGGATCATATTTCATAGAATCTACAGGAAAGGCAGGATTCGTGGACATACCGTACCGAACGCTCCGATTAATAGCCACAAACGGAGAAGTTTTTCTGCAATCTTATTTTCATGTGCAACATGTGATCTGAATCGGTAGAAAGTGTTTTGTTAATTCTCTTCATTTTTCTTTCATTTTTTTTCAGAACAGATTATACAATCTCATAAAATTGTATAACTAACATTAGGCTGGTAAATATATTTTTAAAAGTTTTTGTCTCCCCGTCCTTCAAAGTCGGCCCGAAAAAGTGCAATCAGCTGAAATCAATTTAAAATGCATTTCTCTGTGTCAAAAATCATTTTTAGCATGTTTGAGTTTATTCAAAAATATTTTGAATTTTTGAAAATGATTTCGCTAAAATTTTAGTTTTCGCCAAATCATACATTTTTGAAAACTAATGATTGCAAAACAACTGAATTGGTGTAAAATGCATTTTAAAACACTTTTTGCATTAAAATGTTGAGATATGGCTTATGGGTTATTTAAACTTTTTTGGAATAGTTGTTGACATCATATTTGCACAATATGTGAATCCAGGTTTTCAAACATTTCAATGAAAAAAAAAATTACAGTATATTTGAAAATTAAGTAATGCATTATGTCATTAAAAAACTGCTTGCAATGCTTCAAGAACTAGAATTCTTCCATTTGGTGATGAATAAAAATCATCAAAAAAGATTCCATAGTTTAAGAATCAGGTCTGTAAAAGCCGGTTTTTTAAATGGTTGTTAGTTGAATGTGGAACACAAGTTTATTCATTTTATTTGTCAGTGAGCCTGTGGCTCTTAGTGGTGGACTAGTGTTACCCAACAGTATTTATATTTTTTTGGAAAAAAGTAAAAAAGGAAAGAGAATTCAAGTACATTTGACATTTGAAAAGAGACTTAAGATGTGTAATTTGAATGATAAGGCCGATGCAAATATTTAAAAAAGTTTTTGTCCCTCGGCCCTGGCCGAGGTCAAGGGGGGGGCAAAAAAATAAAAAAATATAAAAATTTAAATAACAAGCCATAGTCTTCACATTTAAATGAAAAAAGTGTTTTAAAATACATTTTACACAGTTGTTTTGCAATCTCTAGTTTTCAAAAAATCTAAGATCTGACAAAAATAAAAATTGTATCGAAAAAAAAGATTTTGCATCGAAAATTTTCAAAAAAATTTAAGATTTTTTAATAAACCCAAACATGCTAAAAATGATTATAAACGCAGAAGAATGTATTTTAATTTGATTTCAGCTGGTTGCACTTGAATTTTCATTGAAATTTTGAAGTTTATTGTAAAAATATTTTTTTGCCCCTGATTTTCGGGCCAATTTTGAAGGGGGTGACAAAAACTTTTAAAATATTTGTACCAGCCTAACCAAAACAAAAAAAAAACTCTATTTTTCCTGGGGCTAGGGCAGCTACAATCGCTCTTAATGTGTTTAAATTAAGATTTTAAATATAAAAAACCTTCTACAGACCTATGCTAAAAGTCCAGCGAATATTTTTGATGTGAGCTTTACAATCGATTGTACACGGTTTTTCTCAATGAAAATTAAATATATTTAAATGATTGTTTGATCTCTTGATTTTTTGGGGAAATTTTTAAAGAGAGAGACAAAAATTTAAAATAAAATATTAAAATTTTTGCAATTCCGCATGAGATACTGTCAACTTTTCCTGTCCTTCTGGAGAAAATAAACAGCCAACTTTGCCCTACCAAGAATAACAGAATGGAAATTAATACATTTCAATAACAGTGACGAAAAGTTCTATTTTTCAGCACTGAAATGGGTGCTGAAAAGTTGAACTTTTCAACACTACTATCGAAAAAATCTTCATTTTGTAACTTGTTGTATTAACTACTATTTTTGAATTTCTTAGGCTTTGAAAATTTTGTTTCATTGCAAATAATCAAGAATTATTTTTTGTTTTTAATAATCATATTTTTTTAAATATATAAACAAAATTTCAAAATTAACGTAAACCTTTGTTTTTCTAGTGTCATCCCTAATTCATCTATTTCCAGTCACCCCTAAACATCAATGAAGATTCGCCCCCTTCAAATTGTGCCGGAATTTGATTTCGACCACCACGTGGCATGTTTGCAGAGGCATACCGTCGTCATCTCGTCATTGCAGGGTTCACCAAAAGTACACACTCAACCTTCCACCCATCGCAGTAGGCACTCTTTTCATTTGTCGACCAAAAGTATTCCTGTGGGTTGCCTGAGGTGGGGTGGGCGAGGTTGAGTGGAGTTCGAGAGGGGTTGTAAAATCAACATTTCCACGCTTGCTCTGATTGAGGCGGTTGGGGTTCTTCTTTTATTGAAAACTTTCTTCCTTTCACGGTTCTGTTGTAATTTGTAATTTTGGGAGCGGGACTCTGTGACCCCGGGTGAACGTTCTGGGGCAGGTAGAGAAGGAGGGCGCTTTTTGTTGAAGTGATGTTAAAAAGGTAAAGGGGAAACCTTTTTTTTGCGGTGAACAGTGCAGTAACCTGACGTGGATTGATTGTACTGCCGGAAGATGTGGGTCACTTATTGTTCACGGTCTGGTTACATAATTAGCATTGAGAGGTTATTACTACTTTCCTGGAGTGATTATTACAAAATGAAAAAAGGAGATTTTTTAAGCAAGCTTAGGACATTAGTGTATTTCTTCGGTGCATAATCTATAAAATAATCTTAACATACATTTAGTTTCTAAAACAATCCCCAGTGCTTCTTCTTGTGCACTTCCTTAATCTGCACGGTGACCGGGACGTGCTTCTCGATGTAGACCGGCTTCTTCACGTACACCGGGACGGGCTTCTCGACATGAACTGCGTACGGCTTGGGCACTTCGACGTACTCCTTGTGGACAACCGGGACCTTGACCTCAACTGGGTACGGAACTGGACGATCAACGTGGACGGGCACCTTCTTCTCGACGTAGACCGGGACCTTCTTCTCCACCACCACGGGGACCTTCTTGACGACCTCAACAGGGTATGGGACCTTCACCGGATATGGGACGTGCTTCTCGACCTCCACCGGGTACGGCACGTGCACATTCTTGGTGATGACCTCCTTGTGGTGGTTCACGTCTCCATGGTGTTCGAAACCCCCGTCCAGACCGTGATGATCGTTGACCTCCCACAGGCCACGCTTTTCCTTGTTGGAAGTGTCGACTGCCGCGCCGAAGGCGACGGCCAGGACCACGGAAAACACGATGAACGCCTGAAAAGTACAAAAGTTACTTCAAGTTTCAACCTGACCTTATCAAACCTACCTTCATGTTTTCAAAGCTCAAACTTGGGAGGTTGTCCACCGGTGAGAAATGATCGCCGTTGAGTGATGTCGTTTGGAACGGCGAGGTCTAGTTTTTATATCAAAAACACCGTTTTAAGTTACACTCTAAACGTTGTCGTCACCGGCTCGGAGAGATGTTGTAAGGTGCCATGGTTGGGCTCATTTCACTCTCGGTTTCTTCTATCGGGTGAAACGGTCAGTGAGCAGCCGGTCGGTTTCCGTCAAATTTGACACGGTTAGGCTACACTCTCTTGGATTTTGGGGCGGGCAGAAAACATGTCGTGACCGTGCACTGGAGAGTGTAATTTGAATTTCAATTAAATTACGTTTGCCGGTTGCTGTTAGGTGAAGGTCGTTTTATAATCTGGGGGGATTCGGGGCGGTGCAGAAAATGGAAGGTCATTGAACGTGTCTTGTTTGTTTGCATTTTCAATTCAATTTTCATATGCTCGTTGTGAACTTTTGTTACCTGATATTTATTTATAGCAGCAGCTACCTAGTTAATTTCCACATTTTTCCTTTAGGATATACTAAGAAAACAATATTCTTTTCAATTTAAATGAAGATTTAATTTTTTGTTATTACTTAAACTAGCCCTGAAAATTAATCATTTAAGTGATTCTGGGAAAACTAATTTGTTCATACACATGTTAAAACATAACCGTTGCTGGGTGATTAATCGTTTTTCAAAGAAAAATTTCTCATCAGGTAAAAGGTTGTCAAATAAAACAACAAAAGACATTCTCTCCTTTAACAAGATGAAAGGCAGCGTTGAAATTTTGAAACTATTTTAAATTATTTTAAAATGTTGTAAACGTTTTTAAAAGTAGTACAATTTTTTTTCTCAAAATGCACTTTATTTTCTTGATATAAAAGTTGGATCAAAACCTAATTTCAAATTAAAAGACGGTTTTTTTTTTAAATTTCGAAGCAAATGCTTTATACATCTTTACAGTTATGCTACCATCAGAAATGTCATAAAATATCATAAAAGTATATTTTTTCAAAAAATTTACATTTTTTCATGTCTAAGGCCCCAAGTTAAAAATTTGTTGAAATGTTAAAATTCATTTTTTTGGTTTAAAATGCAAAATACGCGTTTTACAATATCTCCTTTTCTGAATAGTTTAGAATCAATTAAAAAAGTTTTATCTATGAAAATTTAAATTTTGGTCATCAATAATGTTTTCTGCCTCAAATTTATTTGAGTGTAAAAAATAAGACTATGTTTTAGAATGGAAGATTATCAATACATTTTTAAAATGGATTTTGGAGCATTTGAGTAACCTTTTCAAATATACTCTCAAATTTGGATTTAAATAAAAAAAAAATGTATTTTAAAGGAAATGCTAAACTCTTGAAAAAAAAACAAGAATATTGATGACAAACAATTTGTTTTAATTTTCAAGAATAAATATAAGAAAAAAACTTAGCAAAAAAAATTATTTAATATCAAGACATTTTTTTTTAGATTTAAAATTTGTAAAAGGTCCAAAGTGTCTCATTTCATCAAAAAATACAAAAAAGTTAAAGCTTTAACAGATGATTTTCAATGAACAAATAAAAAAGAATAAGGTGAATGTTTTATGGCTTTCTGATTTATTGGAGAAATTTGGTAAACAAATCTACAACGAATGTGGCGCAGAATTTTTCAATAATCGTTTTTATATTGTTGAATTTGAATTTTACGTGTTAATTTCATTATTATTTTTTTAATGTAAGATCACTTTGCTTAATATATTTTTATTATTATTTCAGCTATTCTCTACAAATTCGGCTGATTCATACCATTTTTTTTTGGCTCAAACTTTGTCGGACCTTTCCCTATGACCAAAGAAGATATTTAATGTAATTGGTTCAACCATACACATCTACACACATTTTTTGAAGCTGTTCATACAAAAATGGTACGTAAATATTCGAAAACCTGTAACTTTTGGCGACATTTTCTGATCGATTTGTTGTCTTCAGCAAAGTTTTATGTCCTCATAAATGACTATCTAGAAAAATTAGCATACGGATTTTTTTCGATTTTTAAATTAATGAATTAATTAAAATTAATTTTCCAAAATTTATATTTAAAAATCTGTTTCAGGGGCAAAACATCGCAACTCTTTTTATGGAGGCATATTTGGCCGCCAAATTATTATTTTTTTGAAAAAAGTGTTTTTTTTTTCAAAATATGGAAACTTTTATCAAGCAGTTTTAAATGTAAAATCAAATTTACAATCGGAATGTACTTTACACATTTTTGATAAAGTGCACCCTTTTTAAGACATATCCACTTAAAGTTTAATTTAATCTGAAATATTATCGTTTTTTCGATTTTTTTAATTGTTTCCATGATTCCTTAAAATATTTTTTTTAATAAAGAGAAAATAACAATAATTTTTCCTAAGAGACATTCAACATTGGACCTCTGCTTCCTGAATTACATAGAATAAAAGAAAAAATCAGAAATTGAAGTTTTTAATTCTCATTCAAAAATTTCCACATTTTCAAATGCCAATATTTTAGCAACTATTAGTATAATTTTTAATATAAAAAAATGAAACATTTTTAAAATTTTAAAATCTTTTCGAACAAAATAATTTGGAAATTAAGCCTTGCATTTCAAATAGGCGTATAGATGGATTTTTGGACCTTTTGAAATGTTTATTCTTTTTTCAAATATCAATCAGTAATTGAATCCATCATGACTAAACAATAGTTGGAAAAAACTGATCTGATAATTAAAGATAGTTTTCATCAAGAACTGATTTTTTTCTTCAAATTGCTTGCGAAAAACAAATTTATAAATTTGGTGAACCTTTTTTCCTTGATTTCTCGTCCCTTTATAAAAATATGGCTTGCTATAGGCATTGCAGAATTCTGGAATTCTGCAGGCTAAACATTTTTTTTATAAACAAAAGAGGGCTTTTAGAAGTAATCGTAACATTTTGAAATAGAATCTGATTTTAAATGTGACTTTCCCCCAAGCCAATTGATAAATTTATGTATTGTTAATCGTTTGGCCTCTGATATTCAAAATGTTGAGTTGTGAAATTGATGTTAGCTGATTTTAAAAGTGATTTATATTTTTCATTGAAACAAAAGCTTAAGCCCTCACTTTTTCAGGGGATACACAAATGTGATTAGATGATTTGAAATTCTGAAATAAGAGAAGTCCATTTCTTAATTGAAATATAAATGATAAAAATACAACAAAAAGGTGTATTTCAACTCTCAATTGGAAGAAAAAATAAACCGGTATAAGGCTTCTTGAGAAGTATTAAAAATGTGAAAGTGTTTTGAAAATTTCGAATATGCTTGAAGCGGTCAGAAATGGTCTAAAGAACTGATACAAATGCACTTAGCTGTAATAAATATTTAATAAATCAGATGACCCCCATAGATTGATTGAATCAGACATTTACAAGGAAAAAAATTCATCCGAATCCATTTCCTCTGTCGTTCAGATTATGTTTTCCTTTCCCCAAAACGTATTATTTGTCTAGAATCCCCAACTAAAACACCCCCCCTTTGAAAAGACATCGACAAATGCCCCGAAGAAATCAAGAATCATGGCGCCCTTTCCTCCCAACTGTCCAATCTAGTTACCAAGGATCAGTACGTTAGCTGACAAGGAGTCCAAAAAAAGCAAAACGCATCCCAAGAAAACATTCCGAATTTCCCCGAAGGGAATTGCGCCATCCATCCCCATGGTTGCAAATAACCCCCCTCTTCACTGTTGTTTCTTCCTAGGGCAGATGTATGTTATTCAATTTTACGAGTGCAACAGTTTTGTTTTTGCTTCTCTTCTTTGTTTTTTTTTCTTGGTAAATGTCCAGGAAGAAAGCAATTTTTGATAAGCGTTGAAATAATCCTTAGCCTTAGCCTTCTTGGATGACCGAATGCAAACAATAGCTCCTTTTGCTCTTTGTGCGATATACGAGGTCAAAGAAAAAAAAATATTGACCGACCAAAGTGGTGCCAAAAAGACAGCAAATTCAAACAAAATAAACATGAAACAAGTTAAACAAATCGTCATATCTCTTCACCCAGCGATATTGCCTTAAAAAGCATTTAAATAAATCTTGCGAACCCCCCTTTCCTACCTTCGCAACCCATTACTTCCGGGATTCCGGAGTTATTTATGGCTTTAGACTTTTAATTTTGCCAACCATTTCCAGTTCATTTGGCGTGAACGCCCCGCCGCCATTTTCCCTCACCAATTGCACAACTTTCGCGCCGTTTAAAGCGTATCCAAGCAGTCTTTGACTTATCCGAACACGTTCGTCGTTCTTTTGCCAGATTGCTGAAAATAAAAGTCTCGACTTGCCAGCGATGCCGACTGCGATTTTTCCTGAAAAGAGAGTTAATAAAAAGCAGGGCGCAACATCATTAATTACCTTCACTTGTGTTTTCCGGGGGCTGTGTTTATGAGATTTTTCTCATTCCGTTTGAGTAGGGAGGGGGGATGCTTTTCTGCAACTTCAACAAGTTTTTCGCCACTTTTGAGACAGTTCTTTTCCGGTCGGGTGTCTCTGACTGGAATGTGGCGGTGTCAAGTTTTGGTTTTGTTTGATGATGATTTGAGCGGGACTGCTTTAGTGAATCATTGTGAAAAAAATGACTGAAATTTAGTAATGAAAATTGTTGTTGTAACAGTATCATTATTTTAAATTATATTATTAAACCGGTTTTTGGAAAATAATGGTAAACTTTAGTAGATGGATTATCAATCTATTTTTTTTTGGGTTTTCATCCTGCGAATTTTCCAACGTTGACAATTTTTTGAGACATTATCCAGCTTGTTCTTGATTTCTGCAAGTAAAACATTATTTTTTATATGAGTACTTTTAGAAGATATTTGAAAAATTTTGAAAGTTAGTCTGATTTTAAATGTGATATACCCTAAAACAATTAATTAAGATTGTATTATTTTTTTAATAACTATTTAATAGCATGACTATTTATCCAGAATTCTGAAGATTTTCTCAAGATATCTATTTTCGTAACAAAATCACTAATTATGCTTACTCAAGTTTTTCCATACAACTTGGCGGGCTGGTCAAACAAATTGGGCTTGTGAATTATCGGAAATCTGTATCTTTAGAAGGGATTTTCTGATCAATTTGGTATCTTGGGCCAAATTTAAGGTTATTATTAGATTTTGTTGGATTTTTAAACCCTTCAGATGCTTTTTTGAAATTTAATTGAATGTTGCCTATGTTACAGCATTTTTAAGATTTTTGACGTTTTTGAACCACCATACTTTGTGTCCCAATTTGTCTCACTTCCCAGTTGACCTAGAGTGCTCATATTTTGGCCAGATGCTATTTTTATATGAACAAACAACCCCTGAAAATTTCAGGCAGATTGGTGAGGTCGATGCGAGATGGGTATGCTTTGCTCGTGGTTTCGCTTTTAAAAAAAAACAAATGGGAATTTTTTTTATCGCTAAATATTGAATTTTCAAAATGTTTATTTAAGAATTTTCGAAATTTTAGATATGTTTGTAAGGACTCAAAACCCCAAAAATAAAGCCCAAAAACATTTTTTTCCAGAAACTACAAAATTTCGGTGGCAATAGACGTGCAATCATCTAAAACATTTTAAAATTATTTTTTCTGCGTTGATAATCGTTTTTACCATATTTTCGCTAGTTAAAACATACAGTCGTGCCTCGGTTTAGCACCGCATATTGGGGATGCAAAACCGAGGCGTGCATAACTGAAGCACAGAGCTTATGGGATTTTGGCTATATGGGAGACATTGGCTATAATCGTATGAAAAATCATGCAAACATCAAAAAATTATAGTGTTTTGGAATAGGGATGATGTCAGCCATCCATTAAAATAAAATTATAATTTAATGAAAATTTTCACAAAAATACGTATTTTTCTTTTATTTTGAAAATGCATTTTTTTCTCTAAAGAAACCAAAAATATATTGTTATTGCAATTTAGGTATAAAATGACCAGTTTTTTTTTTCGTTTGATCGTTTGATACGCATATTCCAAAAACGAAAATTTTTAGTATTTTTTAAAAAATACGTAGTTTTGTTAAAATTTTGAGTATTTTCAAAAAAAATTATTATTACATTGATTTGAGTATTTTTTCGAAAATACGTAGTTTTGTGAAAATTTTGAGTATTTTCAAACAATGTTGTTGTTATTTTCTAAATGTATGAAAAATCTCAATCGTTTGATACCCATATTGTAAAAACGGAAATTTTTAGTATTCCAAGCAATTGATACCCATCTTTTCACAAATCACGAAATCGATAAGAAAAAATCCCTTATAAAATACAGATTTTGGAAAATAATGGTGATTGACAAAAAGTTTCTTTTAAATAATAAAAAAAAGAGAAATGTCGAAAAAATGGCAAAGCTCGAGAGAACTTCGCATTTGCTCATGTCATTATTGATTCAGATTAAAAAAATGTTTTTTTAAATAGAGTGTTCAAAATAAAAAGGTGTTTTAAATAAAATGATTATTTTTACAAAAAATATTTCCGCTTTTTTATTTGAATACGTGTTATATTTTGTACAGTAAATACGATAATGTAGTGAGATGAAACAAGGTGTTTTAAATAAAATGATTTTTTTTACAAAAAACAGCCCCATAAATAACCTTTCTCACCGAAATTGAGACAGACGAGGGCGAAAGGGCGTTAAATCCACGCGTGCGGCGATATCCGCGTTAAATTTCCTGCCCTTTTGCAAGGTATCAAGTCCCAAGTTTCCGGGAGGAAACAAAGCCCACACTTTGGGCCCAGCTCATTTGGTTATCTCCCACCTTCAAGCGCAGCGCAATTCCGCCTCAACGAATTTTCTTTCCTGTTTGGTAAACTACGTTTCCAATGGGGTCCTCAAGTATTTTAATGCAAGAAACCAAAATTTTAAATTAGATATTATTCCTCGAAAAAAAATATTTCACTTTTGAAACATTTTGTTTTTTTTTTTTTTTTTAAATTCAAACTCTATTTTAGTGCCTCATTTTCAACCCTGGTTTTAAATTGCCCTGAAGCCCCATCAGTCCGCGATTCCTATCTGTCCCGACGGCTGTCCGGATGGTTGACGGTTCTGAGCCCGGTCCGGTCCCGCCACCAGAGCGAGTGCAGTTTTTGCGGTGCAATATTTACATAGGCCGGCCCCTTAAACAGTGTGTCCGGTTAATCCAGTCTATCCATTCTTGTCAATAGCGGACAAATTACTCGTTTATCACGACCGGACTATCGCCTGAAGGGACCACCCAACCGTATGTCACGAGTCCAGCAGGACGGGGAAGGTCCTGTGTCCTGTCAAGTCCTTTGACCAGATGGCATGACCGTCGTCGTCGTCGTTGTCCTTGTTTCAGAGTCAAGGGCCCTCTTCCGTACTAGAGAGTGGTCTACTTGAGCTTCAAGCATGTTAAAGTAACATGTTCTGCATTTCCCCAACGGAAATTAACTTTGGACAACTAATCCTTGTGTTCCGAACGGCCGACCAATCGACGACGTCAGAACCATTCAACACGTCCGTAAACTACGAAACCAAACATGACAAAACTTGTCGTCACCGGGACTAAAAACAAACACACACACAAAAAACGCTGGCATTAATTCGATTTAGATTCGACAAATCTGCACCGGATTGTGCTGAATTTGTACCCATCAGACAGATCTAAGTAAGCTAGGTATGCAACACTCGCCAGCACTGACTGACAACGGGGACGACCACAACACAAAGCAGGCCATTTTTTGTCGTCTGCTAACAAAACAATGCCCCAAGCTGTGGTGAAGGTTGATTATCACGATGGTCTCGTTTGTTTGAATGTTTGGCAGACACAAAGTGTTGCCAGCTACCGATTGTCACTTTATCTATTCAGGGGTGGCAACACTGACAAAAAACGGACGGGACAAATTCAATTTCAATCGTTCGAACGTGCAATCGTAGCTAGGTGACACACGCAGCACAAAACAGAAGGGCAGAACTTGTCATGGCTTGCCTTGTTCGGAAATGCAACTGTCAGGTTTTGCAAATGAGTAATCGTGTTTCCGGCTGGCTTTGATTGAATTCAGGGCGTCACCGAACGATTCGGTTCTGAAGTGTGAGAGAAAGTTGTGATAAATGTCACACATTTGTTTTAATCAAATTCAAATTTTCACTCTCAAATATTTGTCAATCGACACGTTTCAATTACTTTTGCGTTTCGGGGAGCTTTAACCTTGCTTCAGGGTTGGCTCCAGCCCTCCTCCACCTCTTTCAACATGAATCAGAAATGTCAACAGATGCCCAAATTGAAGAGCTGCAGACAGAAATATCCGGAAGCAATCAACGAGTGAATGTCCGTCCGTCCGTTACCTCCGGGATGTGTTGAGTAAATTCTTTTTGGGTTGGCTTGTTATGTTGGCTAATTAGGTTTGATTTTCTTCGGGGCTTGTCAGGAAGATTCCCCCTTGATTTGAAGGAAAAAATGTAGTTACTTCATAAAAGGTAAGGAAAAAGGGGGTGCCAAAATTAATCCACATAGAAATCCTAGATATTTCATTAAATAAAAAATATTAATAACAATTTATGAAACACCATACATAACAATTTGATTAGTTATCAAATTGAAAAAATATTACAGAAAAACAAAAGACAAATATGTTTAAATAATGAGTCCGTGCCAATCTGAAAACCTATCGATGTTATTTAAGTATTTTTTTTAATTTTTTAAGCAATGTAAATGTGTATTTCTACTACAAAAAATTAAGTACCCAAAAAAGTATAAATCTCGCAATTTTAATAAAAAAATAACATAATATTTTAAGGATCACCCTTACACGGCGTAAGTCACCCTAATGGCCAAGCGAAAATAAACCATACTGATTTTTGGGCCAATGAGCCTTCACTTTAATTTTAAATAAAATCGGAGCACTTTTATTAAACTTAAACTTTCTTATACAGAACTGAACAAAAAAGAAAAACCTTTTCGAACAAAAACCAAAAATAATACAGGAAAGCAATCTTAACAAATAAGAAAATCTTTAATTCCATGCATTGAGTCTAATGAAAAAAAAAACAATAAGGGAAGATTTCCAAGATATTTTACTGATCACAAAGAAGTTCCAAACATATTTAATGTTAAAAAAAACATAAAGAATTTGAAGTAACTGAAAGAACCTAACAAACAAAATATTTAAATATGATAAACCATGAAAACCAAAATTCTATGGATTCAAATAACTTGTTATATCCAAAAACAATTTAAATAATTTGAGATAACTTTGAGCAAGAATAATTTTTTTTAATATTCAAAATACATCAAAATTTATGTTCCTTTAATAATCTTAAATAATTTGAAAATAACAAAAAACTTGATGTATACTAAATTTTTCAAATAAATTGGGATGACCTGAAATAATAATAAAAAAATACTGTCATAGCTTTAAATAAACTGACAACAAAGTAATGATAAAGAAGAAAAAATCAATTCGATTAAATCTAGGAAAAAATTAAATCTTTAAGGATGTAATATATGTAAATTTAAATATATGTTAATTTGAACAATGTTATTGTTAATACATAAAAAGTGTAAAATAAGTAACTAGAAAATTTCATGAATTTCTTAACAGTAAGAAGAACTGAAAAAATTAAAGAAAAAATCTGTACAATCTGAATCCAAGGAAATTGAACGAACTTTTAAATATTTAAAGAATTAAAAAAAAAAATGGAAATATTTTTAAATAATTCATGAAAAAAACTAATAGAAATTTTAATAAAAAAGAATTGAAAAAAATAGAATTGCATAAAAAAATTAACAATTTTAAATACCTTGCAAAAAAATAAGCAATTGGAAAGGATTTTTAAAATTCATGAAGATTTTAACTTTTTTTATGAATTCTAAAGATTTTTTTTTGAAAAAAATATATAAAGATTGAAACAATTAAAAAATTAAAATGATACATACTATAACAAAATTTCAAAAAGGAATTAAAACCACTTAAAACACTTTTAAAAATTAAAAAGAAATATCAATTCATTTAATTAAATGAAATGAAAATAATGATTATAATTTGATATAATTTAAAAGAATTATCCAGAATAAAAACACAAAAAAAAGAATTTGAGAAAATGTTTAATAATTTGAAAGATTTTTTTTTGTTTTATTATAGAGACTTTACACCATTGTGCATTCATCTCTTCAAGGTGGATAGTGGAAGAGGAAAGGTTACAGGGTTTTAAATCACTTGTCTGGCTATATTTCAATAAGTGTTACCATGCCTTTTTTTTAAATATTTCTGTCTATGTTTCAAATATTTAGCGGAAAATTTTGATCTTAAATTATCAAGTTCTTCAATTTTATCTTCGTCCTCTTCCTCCAGGGATTTAACAGTTATCTCATAACACTTATTCCTGTAATAAAAAAAAAGATATTTTTTTGTTATTTGAATGAGATTAAAGAAATTATTTACGAAACGCCAAATTTTGGTTAAATGTCAATAATAAACTATAATAATAATAATTTATGAAAAATTAAATTAGTGAATAAAGAAACATGACACAATTTAAAAGAGAAACTTATTTCAACATTTTTAACCATTTATTAAATTTGAAAGAATTTGATAAAATATAAATAACTGCGATTTCTTTCCATGAATGAAATTTAAATAATTTTTTAAAATTATAAAAATCATGAAGGATTTGAGAAAATTTCAGTATTTGGAAAATGATTTTTTTTTTAATTTTAGATTTTTTTATTCCTGAATATGAAAAACTAAAAAGATTTTGAAAAAACAAATTAGGAGGGGCTTGTTATTGCTACTTCATTGAGATAAAAAGAAGTCCAAAAACTTAATAATGAAAAAAACAATAATAACAAAAATGGGCGCGATGGAAACGAAAAAAAAATGTTTTTTTTTCAATTTTAAAGCAAGAAAGAGTTTAAAAAATTGATAGAAATTGAAAGAAATTGAATAAAAATTGTTTAAAGCATTCGAAAAAAAATTGAAAGGAATTGAAAGAAATGAACCGTGGTGTAGGGGTAAGCGTGATTGCCTCTCACCCAATCGGCCTGGGTTCGATCTCAGACGGTCCCGGTGGCATTTTTCGAGACGAGATTTGTCTGATCACGCCTTCCGTCGGACGGGAAGTAAATGTTGGACCGGACTAACCAAAAGGTTAGGTCGTTAGCTCAGTCCAGGTGTAGGAGTCGTCTCCCTGGGTCCTGCCTCGGTGGAGTCGCTGGTAGGCAGTTGGACTAACAATCCAAAGGTCGTCAGTTCGAATCCCGGGGTGGATGGAAGCTAAGGTGTAAAAAGAGGTTTGCAATGGAGCACTTCCATTCGAGCAGTTTTTGCTTTTTTCTACAATGTATTTCTTATGGAGCGAACTGTCAAAAACTGCTCGACTGCGGGTGCTCCATTGCCTCAACAATCAAACCTTCGGACACCTAGTTTCGAGTAGGAATCTCGCAATCGAGAACGCCAAGGCAATGCTGTAGAGCGAATATTTTTTTGAAAGAAATGAAAAAAATTAAGAAATCGAAAAAAATTAAAAAACTAAAGAAATTGAAAGAAATTGAAAGAAATTCAAAGAAATTGAAAGAAATCGAAAGAAATTGAAAGAAATTGAAGAAAAAGAAAGAAAATGAAAGAAAATGAAAGAAATTAAAAGAAATTGAAAGAAATTGAAAGAAATTGAAAGAAATTGAAAGAAATTGAAAGAAATTGAAAGAAATTGAAAGAAATTGAAAGAAATTGAAAGAAATTGAAAGAAATTGAAAGAAATTGAAAGAAATTGAAAGAAATTGAAAGAAATTGAAAGAAATTGAAAGAAATTGAAAGAAATTGAAAGAAATTGAAAGAAATTGCAAGAAATTGAAAGAAGTTGAAAGAAATTGAAAGAAATTGAAAGAACTTGAAAGAAATTGAAAGAAATTAAAAGAAATGGAAAGAAATTGAAAGAATTTGAAAGAAATTGAAAGAAATTGAAAGAACTTGAAAGAAATTGAAAGAACTTGAAAAAAATTGAAAGAAATTGAAAGAAATTGAAAGAAATTGAAAGAAATTGAAAGAAATTGAAAGAAATTGAAAGAAATTGAAAGAAATTGAAAGAAATTGAAAGAAATTGAAAGAAATTTAAAGAAAGAAATTGAAAGAAATTGAAAGAAATTGAAAAAAATTGAAAGGAATGGAAAAACTTGAAAGAAATTGAAAGAAATTGAAAGACATTGAAAGAAATTGAAAGAAATTGAAAGAAATTGAAAGAAATTGAAAGACATTGAAAGAAATTGAAAGAAAATTGATCAAATTGAAAGAAATTGAAAGAAATTTAAAAGAAATTGAAAAAATTTAAAGAAATTGAATGATATTGAAAAAAATAAATAAAAGAAATTGAAAGATATTGAAAAGAGTTGAAATAATTTGGAAAAAAAAACTAAAAGAAATTTAAATAAATTAAATTTGAATGAATGTGAAAGAGATTAAAGGAAATTGAAAGCAATTAAAAAAAGGAAAATATCGAAAGAAATTGAAAAAAGTTCAAGAAATTGAAAGAAATTAAAATAAAATAAATTGAAAGAAATTAAATCAAATTGAATGACATTGACAGGAATAAAAAAAAACTGAATTTAAAAAAATAACGTAATAAAGAACAGAAAATAACATGGAAATTTATCAAAAAAAAGCTTAAAAAATTTTGGAAACGACATCCACTTTCGGACACCAACTTCACCTAAACCCTTCGAATGTCAGTAAATTGATATCGTTTTGGAATATCTTCCAATCAGAAAAGGGGGCCATCAGACCAAAGAAAAGACGAATGCAACTGACGAAAAGAAGTTGTTGTAAGGAAAAGTGAATTACCCCTCTGCCCTCCGCTTTATTCTTTTATTTCACCCAGTGATTGTCGAAAACATGTTGCCGGTCAAAGTATGCCAGAGTGCCTGTAACTCGACGTCGTCGTGCTATCTTGTCGCACCCGCCATTTTGACGTTCCGAGAAAAACGCGTTTTAATGTTTGACCTTGAAATCGAATTTTGGGGATCTGTGAAGGTCAAAAGGTGAGGCATTGTGAGCTGCACAAAATGGCGTTCTTAACTCAATTTGGCCCAAAATGCACGTACGACAAGTTAGCACGATGGCGACGAACTATGGTGCAAAACACTACACACCCACATTTACACGTACACATCGAAGAAAAGGAACAGCACTGACATGGCATGCTTTGTTCGTCCTGAAGTGTCAGTCAGCCTGCAGTGAACGAAAGAGTGGTTTTGGACAGAACTTCTTTCGTTTACAGGATCTTCTTCCTTGCAACGCCTGCTTCGCTATTGGAATTGTAAGTCACGTGTTGATCTAAGGTTACCATGTCTTTTTGGTAACTGAAGATGATGGATAGTGGGCTTGCTTGAAGAATTGTTTAAACAATAACCTTTGAAGAAGTCTTGACAAAGAAAACAATTTTATCAAAATTAATAATATCGTTAGTTTTGCCATATTTTTCTCAAATTTTAACCCAGTGTGCATCTTCCAGCAGAGTGGGAAAACAAAATTGTGATGATTTCCTCACCACTTTTCGCTATCGTAACAAAAGATCCACTTGCAACCACCACCCACCATTCAAGAAAGAAGAGGAAATTTCTTTTCATCCTCACCCGAAGCAAAGCATTTTCTTCTTTTTTCTCCGAACACACACAGCAAGCCTCGTTTCGATTTCCATCAAACCACAACGAAACGCATCATCGCACCACAAAGTAGTGTGCTGAGGAGGGTTGCACAATAGCATGGCCTGCTTCTTTTCCCCCCTGCTTACCTGTCAGTCTCATTTCCTCCCGGAGCCTGCTGAGAGGGCCTTCGCCCCACTTGTTTTGGGGTTGGATTTTCCGGGATTGCTTTCACAGACCACTGCGAGTGTACTCGTGTGGAAGAAATGAGTTTTCCACTGGAACAAAGTATGTGTGGAAATGCGAAAAAATATTTTTTTAAGGGAAGCTTTCATTCTCTTTTGAAGATCTTATTTTGAAATTTGTGTCACAATTAAACACTTTTGTAATAGAATCAAGTTCAACAAATCCTGGCCAACTTCGATGATTCTTGAAGAACCACAAAAGAAACTACTTTGGAAAAAGCAATATTGCCTTCAAGTGGCCACTCGTTCCCTCATGTAACTTGTATATTTGTTTGAAAGAGGAAAAAAAACCTTTCCCGCAACATTTCCCTTCCAGAAGTGGGTAGAAACCCTGAAAAGCTTCACTGCTGATAAGATCCAAATCGAAAGTGCCGGAAACTGTGTGAAGTGGGAAATTGTATCATCACCCGGGAACACACATCGATGCATTTGAATTGTGCTTTGAAAGCTGGATTGGCAAGTCTGAAGAGGTGTGTTTGGTGAAGAGAGTTTTCCGATGGCCAAACGTGAGAGTTGAAGAAACTTCGGAGTTTGCAGTGAGGATTTTCGAGTTGTAACCGCAGATAGGCTAAACGAACGAAGAGTTGGATTTATGGAACGATGCGGTTTTGGACGGCTATTTTGCGGTTTTTGATAGAGATGAGGCTATTGATCTGCTTTGTGCTTGAAATTGAGTAAATTTGCCATTTTTTTTTTCAAAGTGAACACAGAATTTTGGGAAAACTAATGGTTTGTAAAAGGATTACAATTTCGAAAGCCTCAAAAATTCAAAAATACAAAAATACAAAAATACAAAAATACAAAAATACAAAAATACAAAATACAAAAAAAACAAAAATACAAAAATACAAAAATACAAAAATACAAAAATACAAAAATACAAAAATACAAAAATACAAAAATACAAAAATACAAAAATACAAAAATACAAAAATACAAAATACAAAATACAAAAATACAAAAATACAAAAATACAAAATACAAAAATACAAAAATACAAAAATACAAAAATACAAAAATACAAAAATACAAAATACAAAAATACAAAAATACAAAATACAAAAATACAAAAATACAAAATACAAAAATACAAAATACAAAAATACAAAATACAAAAATACAAAAATACAAAAATACAAAATACAAAAATACAAAATACAAAAATACAAAATACAAAAATACAAAAATACAAAATACAAAATACAAAAATACAAAAATACAAAAATACAAAAATACAAAATACAAAATACAAAAATACAAAAATACAAAAATACAAAATACAAAAATACAAAAATACAAAAATACAAAATACAAAAATACAAAAATACAAAATACAAAAATACAAAAATACAAAAATACAAAATACAAAAATACAAAATACAAAAATACAAAAATACAAAATACAAAAATACAAAATACAAAATACAAAAATACAAAAATACAAAAATACAAAAATACAAAAATACAAAATACAAAATACAAAAATACAAAAATACAAAAATACAAAAATACAAAATACAAAAATACAAAATACAAAAATACAAAAATACAAAAATACAAAAATACAAAATACAAAAATACAAAATACAAAAATACAAAATACAAAAATACAAAAATACAAAAATACAAAAATACAAAAATAAAAATACAAAATACAAAAATACAAAATACAAAAATACAAAAATACAAAATACAAAATACAAAATACAAAATAAAAATACAAAAATACAAAATACAAAAATACAAAAATACAAAAATACAAAATACAAAAATACAAAAATACAAAAATACAAAAATACAAAATACAAAATACAAAATACAAAATACAAAAATACAAAATACAAAAATACAAAAATACAAAAATACAAAAATACAAAAATACAAAATACAAAAATACAAAAATACAAAATACAAAATACAAAATACAAAAATACAAAAATACAAAAACAAAAATACAAAAATACAAAAATAAAATACAAAAATACAAAATACAAAAATACAAAATACAAAATACAAAATACAAAATACAAAAATACAAAATACAAAATACAAAAATACAAAAATACAAAAATACAAAAATACAAAATACAAAAATACAAAAATACAAAATACAAAATACAAAATACAAAAATACAAAAATACAAAATACAAAAATACAAAAATAAAAATACAAAAATACAAAATACAAAAATACAAAAATACAAAATACAAAAATACAAAAATACAAAAATACAAAAATACAAAATACAAAATACAAAATACAAAAATACAAAAATACAAAATACAAAAATACAAAAATACAAAATACAAAAATACAAAAATACAAAAATACAAAATACAAAATACAAAATACAAAAATACAAAAATAAAAATACAAAAATACAAAAATACAAAATACAAAAATACAAAATACAAAAATACAAAAATACAAAAATACAAAATACAAAAATACAAAATACAAAAATACAAAAATACAAAAATACAAAAATACAAAATACAAAATAAAAATACAAAAATACAAAAATACAAAAATACAAAATACAAAATACAAAATACAAAATACAAAAATACAAAATACAAAAATACAAAAATACAAAATACAAAATACAAAATACAAAATACAAAAATACAAAATACAAAAATACAAAATACAAAAATACAAAATACAAAATACAAAAATACAAAAATACAAAAATACAAAAATACAAAATACAAAAATACAAAAATACAAAAATACAAAATACAAAAATACAAAAATACAAAATACAAAAATACAAAAATACAAAAATACAAAAATACAAAAATACAAAAATACAAAAATACAAAAATACAAAATACAAAAATACAAAAATACAAAAATACAAAATCCAAAAATACAAAAATACAAAAATACAAAATACAAAAATACAAAATCCAAAAATACAAAAATACAAAAATACAAAAATACAAAAATACAAAAATACAAAAATACAAAAATACAAAAATACAAAATACAAAAATACAAAAATACAAAAATACAAAATACAAAAATACAAAAATACAAAAATACAAAAATACAAAAATACAAAATACAAAAATACAAAAATACAAAAATACAAAAATACAAAATACAAAAATACAAAATACAAAAATACAAAAATACAAAAATACAAAATACAAAAATACAAAAATACAAAAATACAAAATACAAAAATACAAAAATACAAAAATACAAAAATACAAAAATACAAAAATACAAAAATACAAAAATACAAAAATACAAAAATACAAAAATACAAAAATACAAAAATACAAAAATACAAAAATACAAAAATACAAAAATACAAAAATACAAAAATATAAAAATACAAAAAAAAATACAAAAATACAAAAATACAATACAAATTTTGGTTTATTCATGGTCAAAAATTTATTTTTTTATTGAGTTACAATAAAACAAGCATTAACACCCCAAACATTACTCCATTCTTTCAGTTGAAAAACGATTCAACCTTTTTGAACCTGAACCTTGAACACCGCTTGAACTTTTCGAGAGACCTTTTCGAAACTCCCCCAAAAGTTCACCGCACGGTGTCACACGGTGGTCACAATCCCACCAGGACTCGTTGGATCACATAACAAGAGCAGCATAGTTGGACGTTGTTTATGTCTGCCGGGTCCATCCGTCCAACCGTTTGTTCTCGTTCCAATAAAGTCTGCCCCGAAAGGTTAGGTTGGGAAGACACACGACTATCACCTCCAGGGGTCGGATAGATCCATTGGTCACAAACAAACAAACATTAAAACAGCAGCTAAACCTAAATTACTCTCCTGCCTCCTTCCCCAAAGGGGCACGAATTCGTATCGTTTCGAGACGAGATAGAATGGTTCTAAAATTTTGATTTGGGAATTTGGGTTAAATGGATTTCATTTATTTTAATTTCTGTTTTTTTCACTTTTTTTTATAAATCAAATTTGGAAATTTCAATATGGTTAAAAAAAGCAACAATAAACTATTTTGCCCCACCTACCTTCTCAGGCAGCAAACACATCCCAGCATGATGTGACTAACCGAAGTTCACTGTATTATCCTTTTGAGTATGAACTCTTCCAAACATCTCACTCATTCAGGGACCACGAGCAGAGTCGGATGGCGTTGTTGTTTTGGGATTGCAGAGCAAAAGTTTCCAAGTTTTCGGAAAACCGTCACACCACGCAGCAGCAGTGAGTAATTTATAGACAGCCCCCGCACCAACTGCGAGAGGATAAAGAGATTCGTCTCGTGAATGTGTGTGTGCTTTCTCCGAGCTTCGAGGTTGGCGGGCTCGAATGATGGCCGAAACGTGACTAATTCTAATCAAGAAGTTGTGTACCGGTTCCCGGGCGAATGTGAGAGCAGATTTTGAAGAGACTGGAATTGCGTTGTAATTCCGTCGAGGATTCACATTCATCGGCGAACGTGAGTTCATTTTTCAAGCTTTGTTCAAAGCTTGTGGTTGGAGGTACGAGCTGACGATGAAGTTAATTTATCATCTATTCAGTTCAGGCAAAGATTTTATTTTTAGCAAATTAAATGTATTTTATACATTATTTTTCCTCTTTGGAAATACTGGCAACCGAAAAGGATATTAAAAATTAACTCTTCATAAACATTTATGATAAGACTTTCAATGTTTTTGAAAAGTATTGAAGCAGGTGATAACTTTTTAATGACGTTTATTTCTCTTATTTAAACATCACCAAATTTTAACAGTAGAATTGAATCCAAAATTGCTCCTATCAATTTGAATTTTTTCAACCTTTCATAATTTACAGAATATATTAAAAAATATCCTTTTAAAAATTGATTATTAGCTAAATATATTTAACCCTTTACAACCCAACCCCGCCTTTAGACGGGACTCGATTTAAAAAATCGCTAAAAATCAATTTTTCTACCAATTTTTGATCCTTAAAATGCATCGGAAAGAAGAACTCTTAAAATTTAAGAAAATGTATGGAATGGAAGTTTTACTTGTTTTATGTGACTTTGCCAATGTTTTTAAAAATTTCATTTTTTTAGGGGTCAACTTTGGCTGTGTTTTTTACTAACATTTCCTATATTTTAAGTAAAAAGAAGTATGCAGTATTTTTTCTTGCGTCCCAGACTATGCCTCTACGCATTTGTTTACAATTTAAATGATAATGGTGCCATTTAATAGCAGAAAATGTGAAAAACAAGCAAAATTTTGAAAAAGTGGCTATAAAAAACATGAAAAAATAAGATAGGCAAAATGTATTGATAGGAGGTGGTAGAATAGGCCAAATAATACCAAAAACAAACATAAACTAAACAAGATAAATGCAAATTGAAATACTTAAAAATGAAACAAGAAAAACATCAAACAAGAGAAGTAAAGTTTTTCGTAGAACAAAAGTTGCTCAAAATGACCTCCTGAACACGGGCAAATAAAAATTAAAAAAAAAATGGGCGGTAGAGGGTTAAGCCAAATTGGTTTTGAAATTTTGTTTTTGTGTTCAATTATTTTTAAAGATAAAAATTATATGTTTCCAGAACAACCTTCAAACAGAAAGAAATGTTTCCGAAACTTCTAGAGGTAGAATAAAAAAGAATTAGAACATGACTTGTGAAGAAGGACAACATTTATAAGCCAATTTCTTGCTGTATAATCTTCCTAGCAAAATATAGAAAAAAATAAGTTTTAATATTTTTCTGAGCAGTTATATCTGTGGTACATAATATACAGTCGTCAAACATTACTTTGACTTTGTATAATGCAGTTAAACGTATTTTTGGTTAAAAGTATCAAAATAAATTAAGAAAAATTCATTTGCACATATGTTTCTACTGATAAAGTTATTAAAATAATATTTAAAAATTTTATAAAGAAAAGAATATTGAAAATAATGATAAAATAAAATGTCTCAATTTTCAACTACTCATTTTTATAATCATAATATCGAAGTTCAAAATGATATAATCAAAAATAAGGGGTTTTAGCCTTATCAAAAAGTTACGCTTCATTAAAAAAAAAATTTCGTAAAAATTGTATATTTCAACAATGAAAATCGGACCAGATTGTGAGTTAATCCTCTACTGCCCAAATTTGTTTTTTGATTTTTTTTACCTTTCTCGTGTTCAGGAGGTCATTTTGAACAACTTTTGTTCTACGAATTACTTTACTTCTCTTGTTTTATGTTTATCTTGTTTATTTTTGGTATTTAAATTTACCATTATTGTTTTAAGTTTAGTGTTTGGTAGTATTTGGTCTAATCTACCACCTTCTATCAGTAAATTTTTTCATGTTTTTACAGTCAATTTTTCAATATTTTTGCTTGTTTCACACATTTTCTGCTGCAGAATAGCACTATTATCATTTAATTTGTACAAATAATGCGTTGAGGCATATATGTCTGGGACACTACAAAAACTGCTGCATAGTTCTTTTTACTTATAATATAGGAAATGTTAGCAAAAAAACACAGCCAAAGTTGACCCCTAAAAAATGACATTTTCACATAAAACAAGTTTTCCATTTTTTTTAAATTTTAAGAGTTCTCCTTTACAATACATTTTTATTGGTTGAAAAATTGAATTTGGCGATTTTTTAGATCTAGAGGCGGGGTTAGGTTGTAGAGGGTTAAAAATGAAGGTTGAGGGCTAAATAAGGCTACACAGAAAAAAATGATGATAATATTCATCACGAAATGGTGGCAGATTTTGTGGCAAAAAAATGATTAATTTTACCCCAGAAAAAAGATGAATTTTCATCAGTTTTTGAAAATTCATCAGGTTTACATTTTTAAACATTTTTTATGTAATATTACTCAAAAAAGAGGTAATATTCAACCTACCAAATTTTCAACATTCCAAAATTCAACTGCTCCAAATTGGAACTGCTCTTCGGCATCAACCTGGCGCAGAGGCAGTCTCTCCACGGAATCAGATTATTTTAAATACCTTCTACAACTCTGCTGCTGCTTTCTGATACCGACGACGGTTCTTATACGTGAGCTTCTTTTTCAGTAGCTGCCAGGTTGGTACAACATTTCTTGCTTGTTTTACCTTCTTGTAGGTTCTGGAACACGAAGCTATGAAGCCATTCAGCGATGCTGAGGCATCGTTGGGTGGTTTATGATCGACGCAGGTTTAAGATTTTTGCTCCTCAGAGGTTTCGTACTTTGTAGGAAGGCTTCTTTTCTGTTCAGAAACGAGGCCACAATTTCGCTAAAGGTTGTTCTCAAGGCACTGTAAAATTTAAAGTTGGTTTTCAACTTTTTTAAGGAGTTTTAGTAATTCCTAAAAAACTTTTTCAAAAAAGTCGATTTTAAAGTTATACAGTAAATTAGTTACTATAATTTTAGTCAAATTTTTAAAGTAACAGAAAGTCACAAGTCCCTTCTTGCAAAGGCAAAATCGTGTCCCGAGCATTATTTATCGTAAGTAAATATCATCTCCCCGTAACCTGCCTCACCACCTTTATTCTGCTTCTGCTGCTGATGGAATATGAAATAGGATTCTTTATTATGCATATCGTGCATAACGCTGCCACGTGGTAACATAGTAGGCGATGCTGCCGCTGCTACTGCTCCTGTTATGTTGGATGGCAAAAGCATATCGGCGCTGAAGCACTCTTTATCATGGCATGCCGAGTCGTGGCTTAATAAATGGCAGAATTTATGCTTATCGGTGAAGGTGGCATTTCGCCGTGGCAGTCGTTATTCTTCGCGGAACTAGTAATGAGGATTTGTTGTGAAAAGAGTTGAAGCCTGAATGGGAATTTTATTCATAAAAGGAAATAAATTTGCATTCAATACTATCAAGTGCTAATTTGACGACAGTGCCAGCAATTTCCGCAAAGCTTAGCTAAACTAAAACACGTGATTCCCGCAATTTCACGGTCTACCTAAAATAATGAAACCTCCTCTAATGAGATTGCATGCATAAAAATTAATATTGCGAGTCCCCCCTCGCCGTCGGAAAACAGCCGTTTCCAAAATTACACACTTCATTACAACCAGAACTGGACAATGGAGGGAGTGTAAAATGAGGGAAAAGTGTCCCTGCTGCGCCTGGATTGCGACAAAATAAACTCGAAGGTTGACCACCAGATGACACTTTCACACGTTCGGGGCCGGGTTGTTTGTTTAATTTGTCTGGGCACTGTGAAAAAATGTTTACATAGCAAAAACTTAAATTTTTAATTAGGATTTTCAAGATAAAAATTCTTATATATTGTTTAAAAAATAATCAAATTTCATATCGTAATTTTTCAACAGTTCAACCTAAATTCAGGGGCACAACTTTCGTCAGCTGTCAATGATGGTCACCGCGACTCGATGACGACGGTTGCTGACCATGACCGTGGTGTCCTCGTACTCATGGCAGCAGGATGCGGAAATGAATGCTAATGACAATGGCAGGCAGGCAGGCATGGTGCTTGTGCAAGAAAGTTGCAATGAAAACCACATGCTGTGCAGCTTTCCCAGTTTGTTTTTGTCTAGAGTTTTGGGATACGTAATAAAAATCGAAATATTTGTTGTTGGTTTTGGCAGCATTACGAAATGAGTAGAAAATTTTTAATTCAAATATTTATATAACAATAATCTCACCAAATAAAATATTTGACGTTTAAATACCTCTACAATAAGTTACAAAAATAAATGTTTGAGGCAGAGTTTCCATTTTTTGAATTTTTTTGCCAAACCGTAAAACATCCCTCGTATAGTTGTCATTGACTTCAAACAATTTTTTGGCAGAGTTTCCATTTTTTGAATTTTTTTGCCAAACCGTAAAATATCCCTCGTATAGTTGTCATTGACTTCAAACAATTTTTTTTTGTATTTTTTATTAGAAAGTTTATTTATATGTCATTAGTTAGTCTATATACGTAACCATACAATATTGGCAGCTGACCAGTTCTCAGAAAAAAATAATTACACTTTAAAAAAAAACTATTTTTACACATTTGTAAAAAATCGAAAAAAAAAACAATTTTTGAAGGATTCACACCAAAAATGGACTCAATCTGCTTCAATTGGCCCAGTTATTGATTTTTAGACTGGAATTTGTTGAATGATCAGTAGAAATCAAGTATGCGAGCTTATCACAAATATTTTTTTAATTATTATGTTGAAATAGTGAAAAGCTTTTTTTTTTAAATCGAAAATTTCAATATTATGAATTAATGTTGTCAGAAAAATATGAATATTATATTATAAATAGCTATTTTAAATGTTTTGATGGCGTTAAAATGGCATGTTCACAAAAAAATGATGGTGATATTCATCAGGAAATGGAGACAGATCTTGTGTCAAAAAATGATTAATTTTACATCTGAAATTTGTGAATTTCCATCTGTTTCTGATAAATTTTCATCAGATTTACTTATTAAACATTTTTTTGGGTTTTATTACGCAAAAAAGAGGTAAAACCTTTCAAAATTCATTTTTTTTCTTTGAAGATTTGTTATAATTTTTTACATAAAATACAAAACTTATAAGGAATACTAAAATACCATATTTTAAAAAATAAATTGCTGCCAACACCCTTTCCACAACAGACAAATCAATTTAGAGATCGTTAAAGATGCGATTCATGATTTAATTTACGTTGAAAAGTGCGTCGGTATATTTTTATGAAATGATACTTTTTCAATGCATTCCTTTTTACCCTCAAAAAATCAATAATAAAATATATAAAAATAGTTTGCTTGCATGCTGACATTGAACTTTTCTTGAAATTTTGTAAATGGTGTCCTCAGAAAATTATTTTCAGGTGTCTTTACTTTTTTTGAACTAAAAATTTTCAATTGAAATTGATACGTAAAATCTGAAAAAAAAATACAAGCCATGTTTAAAACATTTGAAATTCAAATGCTTTTTATACACAGAAAAAAAAAGTTTGGTTTTATTCACCAGGGAATGGTAAAAGATTTTGTGTCAAAAATGGTGTAATATTACTCAAAAACTGGAGAATTTTCATCAGTTTTTGGTGAATTTTCATCAAGTTCACATTTTCACACATTTTTTAGTTAATATTACAAAAAAAGAAAAAGCAACCAAATTTTCAATCTTCCAAAATTCAACTTTTTCGCTGTGTACCAGTTCAGATGATTAGTAATAATTAGTAAAAAAAACTTTTTTTGCGGTATCATTGGAATTTTGCAAAAAATTAAAAATGTTTTCAAACGATTAGTTTTGTTTTATTTTAATATTTTTCAACACAAATAATTTGCCCACTTGCAACGCAACAATATGCGATAAATTAAAGAAGAAATAAAAAGGTAAATAAAACATGATTTTATTCAGCTAGTAGATAAAATAAGTACATTTGAATTGTACTAATATTGATTACTTAATGCAATGATCTGTAACATATTAAAAATGATAATATATTAGGAACTAACATTTTGAGTTCAGTGCGACATCAACTGAAATTATCTTCAACTCAAACTATGTTTACAACAATTGAGTCAATTGGCAATTAAATTGATATTCTTCACATGTTTACTCAACATCTATGACCGAGCACATCAAATTCAATTAGAAACGATTCCTTCATCAAATCCGTTCCACCTTAGCTCAATTGAATCAACGCGGTCATATTTAAGTCGATAAACACTTGGAGTGACCACTATTTTCTTCATTGCCCTTTTTCAATAGACGACACTAGCGTGGAGCGATCACAAAAATATGGAACAATTTGCCATTACCATAAACATGATGCCAGAAACCACCACCGTGACCACGTGGTGCTTGCAAATACTATAAACTGTCTGGATGCTTGCGGTTCATGTGCCCCCTTTCCCCTGAGGGTGGTCAACTTTTTGGTGTTGTTTTTGTTGTGTTGTCGCCAAATAGTTTATGAATCAAAATGTTTGAGGTTTTCCCTTTCGATGGTCGAACTATTTTTTTTTTTTTTTGTCAGCCAAGAAGCATGTTAACAGCATCGATTTTGTGGGTGGATCTGTGGGGGTGGTGCGGGGTAAAACGTGACCACACGATGAAACAGCTTCGGGATGTACTCAATATTTACTAGCAATAGCTTCATGTGGTGGCGACATCGTGGAACATAAAAGAAGTCAGAACGATCCACGCGGGTAAAGTTCTCCTTTCGAAGAGCATTATTTATCGCCCGGTGAAAAGGTAGCAAATTACGGCTAACAACGCCGTTGACACCGACCAGACGGGGCCAATTTGGAAGGTCCTCCTGAAGGGGCAAAGTTGCCGCCAGATAAATGAACCGCCACACGCTGAACAATGCATCGTGAACACATCAACGAAATCAACTCACAGAAGGAAGAGACTGCTTCTTCTAATAACGTTCGGAAAGGTAGCGGCCCCCGCAGCGCGCGAATTTTATTTATTGGTCCGCGGATGACCCCCGGGGGAGTCACCAGCCAGTCCAGGATATTAATACGTATTGTTGCTTGGCGGGACATTAGCCATCGTTATTTTATGTTGGTCTGAAAGAATGGAAACTGTGGAGTTACCTTGAGACACGAGGTGGGGAGTCCACAGTTTGTTGGTATTTGCAATACCTGGATGAGTTCATAACATTCATATGATCTGAACAAAAAAAAAGTAAAGCTTTTTTAATAGAATATTTACGAGTTGTTGTTGTAACAACGACAAACCATAGTTTCAGAATTGTACTGTTATTTGAAAATTCAGGTTCGAAATCAACCAAGTTCAACGAATATTCTCTGCGGTAAAATTTACGTAGTAGGCCTGGCCACTGTAATAATTGCGATGTTTCAATGAATTATGATGTCATTACACACTACAAATGTTTATAAATGGCATGAAGAAGGCTAGCATATTTGAAAAGGACGCATAAGCTTTTTAACCAACGTTGTTAAGGATAAAATTATCGAGGTTCGTTAACGATAAGGAAAATTCTATCGTTATTGTCGGGATGATAACGGTAATATATCGTTATTGTTACTTCGATAATTCTATCGGCGATAATGAACGATGGCTCATTTTTGAAATCTTTCTAAAATCGACTCAATTCAACCAAATCATGTTTAATTTTCAATGCATTTACTAAGAATATATTTTTTGAAACTGTGACTCACCACACATAACCTTCGGACGCCTAGAAATGAGCAAAAACTTGCAACAGAGACCACAAAAGACCCGGGGGTCGTTAAAGTGGATTACTTTGCTTTGCTTTTATATTTTTTGAAAACGTTGCAACTTTCAAAGTATAAATACAGTCGACTCTCTGGCTGTCGATCTTCTCGATATCAATAATGCTCCATGTACCGATGAATTCTTCAGTCCCTTCAAACTGCATACTTCGATTGTCTTTATTCCTCGATATTTTCTCTTGCTTGAAGGATCTTTTCCTCGACGGTCCCTTGAATTCTATTTGCTTTAAATATCTATTCCGGTTGTCAATAATTTTACTTTCTCATGGCTTGCATAGACATTTTCTTTGAGAAACGAAGCTTTGAAGGGTGTTTGACATTTATTTGTTTTTGTTTGCTGGACGTTGCCATGATTCTTTCCTATAGCTGGTCAGCAAGAAAAAACAAATTGCAATCGAGTCTTCATTTTGCATCGTTCTGTAAACTGATGATTCTCTTCCTCGACGGTCCCTTGGATATTGACAACCAGAGAGTCGACTGTACTCAAAATTGTTGACAAAATACCGTATTTTTAGAAAGCACTCAAATTTTCATGATTAGCAAAATGGGTATCAAACAAAGCGAAATGTTGAATGATTTTTCACTTCATTTGAGTTAATTTTTTTGGAAAATACTTAAATTTTCACAAAGTGTCGTTTTTCAAAAAAAACTCAAATTAAAAAAATGCAAAGCGAATTTTTCAATGCCTTTTCACTTCAATAGAGTTTATTGGGAAAATAAAAAAAATCAAATACCGTTTTTTAAATAACTCAATTTTTCAAAGTATGCAAATTGGATATCAATCGTAGCGAAATTTTGTATGGATTTTTTTTAAATTCTTAAAATTTTCGAATACTTTCGAAAAAATACGGTATTTTTCGAAAGTATTCAAATTTTCATGAGTTGCAATATAGGTATCAAACGAAGCGAAATTTAAGAACGAGTCCACGAGCAAAGCATACCCATCTCGCAGTTTAACATATTAAAAAGACACTTTTACTTTTAGTGAAGTTTTTGGTTGTATATTTTTGCTCGAGGGACCCCTTAGATCTCATTTTATGGTGATAATTTTATCATATTCGTATTCCTGAGACAATTTCACAATAGAAACATGCATAAAAATGTTTATTTTCATCCATTTCAACCCTATAAAAATAAAAGTTTTAAAAAAATCTTCGATTCACATTTATTGAAAATCAAGTTCGTTTCCAAGGATACTAGATGACACCAGAAAAAAACAGCTTTTTAATTTTTTTATTTTTTATTTTTTAAAGGGTTAAAATGGATGAAAATAACAACTTTTATGCATGTTTCTTATGTGAAATTGTCTCAGGAATACGAATATGATAAAATTATCACCAGAAAATGAGATCTAAGGGGTCCCTCGAGCAAAAATATACAACCAAAAACTTCACTAAAAGTAAAAGTGTCTTTTTAATATGTTAAACTGCCTTACCCAAAGCGTTCTCAGTCTCAGATGGTAGTCCCAGATGTCCCCTACAAGCTGCTGGTCGAACCGAGTTGATATCTGGATGGAACACTTTTTTATTTGAGTTTGAAAATTATGCTATTTTTTCACTAAAATGCCAATAACTCCCTTTAGATTAAACCAATCGGGATGTTCTACCCTGCATTTTGTTGCATTTTTTGAGCCCTTTCAGATGCATTTTGAATTTTGAAATTTAATTGAATTTTGCCTAAGTTATAGCCTTTTTAAGATTTTTGACGTTTTTTGAACCTTTAAACTTTGTGTCCCGATTTGCCCCACTTCCCGTTGACCTAGAGTGCTCATATTTTGGCCAGATGCTAGTTTTATATGTACAAACAACCCCTGAAAATTTCAGGCAGATTGGTGAGGTCCAAACGACGTCCCATACAAAGGGGTATGCCCTGTTCGTGGACTCGCTCTTAATATTCAATTTCAGTTTATTCGAGTTTTTTTATGAAACACTAAATTTTTTTACTAAATACTATATTTTTCGAAAAAACTCAAAAAATTGCAAAGGAAGCGTAACTTTGAATGCATTTTCACTTTATTTTTGTTTGTAAAACACTAAAATTTTCACAAATTATTGTATTTTTTTTTGAAAATACCGAAATTTCAATAATTTGCAATATGTATGGGTATCAAACGAAGCATAATTTGAAATGAAGCACACACAATTTGAATGTAAGTGTGAAACATGCAAAATTTCGCTTCGTTTGGTACCCATATTGCATATTTTGAAAATTTTAATATTTTCGAAAAAATACGTTATTTTGTGAAACTTAGCATTTAAAAGATACTCTAATAAAGTATAAAAGCATACAAAAATTTGCTTTGTTTTAAACCCATACTACAGATTTTAAATGAGTACCTTCGAAAAAAATATGGTATTTTGTGAAAATGTTAGTATTTTCCAACAAAAAATCATTAAAAAGGTGAAAAAGCATACAAAATTTTGCATCGTTTGTAAATTTTGAAAATTTAGAAAAATTGAGTAAATAGTAAAAAAAACAAAAAAAAAATCTAATGAAATCAAAAATCAAATTTTAAAATTTTTATTGTGTTTGAAAAAGTACTGTGTTTTGTGAACAATTTTGAGAATTAAAAAAATATATCTTGATGAAAGCATTGAACATTTAACACACTTTGGTTGCATTTTGTCGATTTAAGAATGATTTAAAAAATGAGTTAACTTCCATCATCGGCGATAAGATTATCGCCGATAGAAATTTTGAAATAACGATAACGATATAGGTTATCGTTATCGTCAGACGATAGCGATAACCATTATTGATATCGTTTGACGATAATATTATCGACGATAATTTTATCGATTAACAACCTTGATGTTTACAACCAGAACTGTTTTGCAAATTCTCAGCAAACAGATCACTTTTGAACATACCCCGCTGTGTTGAAAGGTAGCTGGTCAGGTTAGCTATTATTCAATATTTCAGGTTTGTGAAAAATTTACCTGTTGGCTCCGAATTTGCAAAAAAAAAGTTCAAGTTGTCAAAATGCTTATCCACCCGTTTTTCGTGTCTGATCTGATCTGATATGAACAAAGGAATTTTCCAGGATTGCTTAGAATACATTTTGAAATTACAGAATAACAACAACAGAAACATCGCTTTCGAGTCAAATCATAAAATGTCAATTTTTTTTTGTTTTACCTATTTCCGGAAGAGAATTTCTCAGCAACAGTCTGACAAAGATCTTCCTAGATTTGTTAGCTTCTAATAGGAAAAATCAACAAAACCAATTTATCTGTACCTGACATTTTTTTGCCTGCAAAGTAACAAAACCTGCACTTTTTCAACTGTTAATCCATCAGTCAAACTTTGTCAACCAAGCAGTACACATTCAACCAAGCTATGGACCTCCTAAAATCCCCCGCCATCAGTCGCCTCCCGCCGGAGATGCTGGAGCACGTGTTCGAGCGACTTCCGCTCGCGGATCGCCACGTGGCTTCGCTGGTTTGCCTCCAGTGGCGGCATATCCTGGCCCAGGACCACTTCATCGTGGAGTCCGTGTTGAGCGTCAGACCGCTGACGTTGGACTCGGAGTGGTCGTTGGCGCGGATGAAGCGACCTTTCAGGAGGATCGTTATCAACAGTGAAGGTTTGGAAAGTGGAGTCATTTGGGAGCGGTTCAGCTCGCGAGTTCGACGGCTAGTGAGTTGTGGCGAGATCAGGGAAAGTGTTCTTAGTTTGAGAGTTTTCATGAGCGTTGAAGCTGTTAATGAAATCTTTGGCCAACGTGGAGTTGTGAGGTTTTCAAAGTTGCAAGAGTTGACTTATTCACCGGTTTGGCAACGCTGCCACGACGTTGAACTCCTTCCACGAATCAACGTTTTCGCGCCAAGTTTACACACGCTGAAGATCGACTGCGTCAACGCCTGCTGCGTCGAGCTGGTTCGCCAGTTGGCGCCAAAGCTCAAGCGGTGCGTGTTGCGATTCTTCGAGAAGGAGAGCTTCCTGGCTGTTATGGCCAGCGCCAACTTTGATCGATTGCGGGAGCTGTCGATCCACGCGCTTGCAAGTGGTGCGGAATCGGCGCCAGTGGAGAAGATCCTGTCTGGTGATGTGGGTGAAGCGTTTCGGAGGAATTTGGAGAAACTTGACAAGTTGGATGTAAGGGATAAGGTCAACATGTTTCCTTACGTGTATCATTTGATGTTCAATGCTGCGCCCAACTTGACCTTCCTGAACGTTGAAGGCATTGAGATGCACCCACTGGCATTGCATGCCACTAACAACCTGTCCAAGCTCAAAATCCTCCAGCTGATGGTCTCGACTACCTACCAAGCGTGGCAGAGTGATATCGAGTTGAATCTACCCGAACTGGAATCCCTGCTGCTCTTCCCCAAGCTGATGGCACGAGCAGGTAACCTTCCAAAACTAGAAAAATTCGCCCTCCACAACCACAGCGATCATTCAGGCTTCCTGGACCACACCGCGATCGACGCCCTCAAAACCTTCACCACGCTCAAAACCCTCAAACTCATCCACCTCCGCGACATCGTGTTCAGCGAGGAAACCCTCGAAGTCATCACCAACTTCCAGCCCACCCCGCAAATCATCCTAGAGGACATCTGGGACAACATCAACGTGCTGCACCAGATCGTCAACAGCTACCCGGCGTTGAAGGTGCTCCGGCTGATTCGGTGTCGCTTCAAGGCCGAGGAGGAAGATCCGGCCGTGGGCGAGCAATCGGACGATTCGGAGTGGGAAACGGTGGGTCAGGCGGAGTCCGTCGGGCAGACCATTGAGTTTTACTCGCTGTCGAGGCTGGCGGAAATGTTCCCGCACTGCACGGTGGATGTGCACGAGAGCTTCTTCATGAAGCATATTGAAAGGGGGCCGCGGAGGTTGTCGAGGGTTGACGGTGGGGATGGGCAGGGAAAGTGTTAGTGTGGAGAATTTGTAAGGAAGAGTACAACTGAATTGTGTGATAATGTTGATTTTGCAAATAAATTGTATCAAAAAAAACTTTAGTTTTACCCTACTAAAATCAAAATTTAAAAATCCCTAGAATCCACCTTGACTTCAAAAGAGCATTGTTGCATCCCATTTGTTCAAATTTCAAATCGAGGTTCAAAAACATCCTCCACAGACTTCTCAATTATGGGAGAAAACAACAACTGTGTGTGTGTGTTCTCGGGCATGTCCTTTGTTTCCCTTTCCCAATAAATATGCAAATTGGAGGTGATTTGATTACAATATGCAAGATGCAACGGAAACCCCCTTCCTTCCAACCCAATTTCTCGAGAGAAAACTTTCAAAGTGTTTGCATCCTTCGCTGCAAATGATTCATTTGTGAATGCATAAAACGATTGCACAAACTTTGTCTGCCTCTGTGTGTGACTTCAATTATGAATTGATAAATAAGGATTTTCAGATTGCAGCGCAGCTGAGGTTGTCATCGGCAGTTGTGTCTTTTGAAGTTTTGCAAGTCGAAATATTGGATAAATTTGCGTAATTGCTCACAACTGGAAAATTTATTTAAAAAATTTCAATTCCCTTCCCAATTTTTTATTCCGTGTTTTTCATCTTTTACTTCTATATCTCTAGCTAACGGATTGAAATTCAAGCTAGACAAGAAGAAAAAAATCAGGTATCATAAAATTTATTGTCTTCCTTACCTTTATCTCCTAGATATGTCCCAAAGCGCCAATCAAAGCTCACCACCAGAGGCTATTTCTTTTCGTAGGGAAATCTATATGGTTTTCTTGGCTCTTTGAACGCTTTTTTGGGTTTTTGTGGCACAAATTGAATTTTTAAAAATAAAATTGATTAATTTAGAGTAGCGTAATTTTACTCTAAACTATTTAAGTTAAAATTTTCTGCACGATTTTCTATCTACAACAAAGTTGATGAATTTGATTTTTAACTCAAAAAAATGCAAACTTTTACGTTATAGTGTTTGATATGTCAGAACGTGGTACTCATTGATATTGGCAAAGGTATGAATTTAAATTTATTCCAAAATTCTTTTCAGCTCTTATTTTTTTTTATTTGAGATTATTTAGCATAGACTAATTCAGAGAACTGCTTATATTTTCAAGAATGAAAAATCGCATATTTTGCCCAAAAATGCATACAAAATTCTTATTGTCAACCTATAGCAAAGACATTATCCATGGCACAGTAGACCGGTGCGCAAAATTAAGTAGCTAAATAATTTTTCCGAAAAATTGTGATGAATCTAGATCTAGATCTGATGAAGATGCGGTCAAAGTACTCACGAAAACATATACAAAATTAGTCATTTTCAAATAAAGATATCTCGAGGTTAATGAAAAATATCCCATAGAGTCATTACTAGGTTTAAATTTTCGAATGCATTAGGCAAACCTAAAGGTTTTTTGAGATATCTGTGTTTGAAAATTGGATATTAGTTACCTTATAATGGCAGTAAATTTGAACCCTTCAGTCCATTTTTTTATAGCGAATTTTTTTAGCTCTAAAAATCCTCCAAACATATTGTTTTCAAAATCTTTACTCAGAATTGCTATGAGTAGAAGAGGAATATTGTGAGATTAAATTGTGTTGTCTAAGACCAGGGGTGCTCAAAATTTTTGAATGCCGGACCAAGTTTTAAGCTCACATGAGCTTGCGAGCCATATGTGAAAAATTGTTTTATTGAAAAAATGCTATTTGAATGTCGAATTTTGATTAATATATCCATCTGCAAATCATTTCTTTCAAAATTTTAGACATTTTTGAACATTTTCGTCGTTTAAATTTTTGATAACAACATTTTTGTTTTCAGTTTTTTTTCAAAAAGTTTCCCATTAATTGGTTATACGGTGTTCGCTTTGTAAGCGAATGGTTCTGGGTTCGATGCCCATCTGCTCCCAACGAGAAAGTTAAGAACACATAAATTTGAAATGATGAATATGAACGAAAAATCAAAGTCGCTCAAGGCGGGGTTCGATCCCTCGTCCTTTGGATTGGTAAGCAAAAATGCTAACCACTAGGCCATGACGACTTGGTGAGCTTGGACTGGAATTAGGAATACTGTTACAGAGAGCGAGTTTTGGCGCTATAACCATGGCAAATAGAGTGTCCAGGACATTCGTGGAAATACAATGTCCCATCCCAGAGGGTCCCGGAGTACCAAACCTTCTTAGCATGGTGCTCCCAACGAATACAACCAAATCTCGGAGCGTATGGTGGTGTGTCCCCACGCTTCTTCCTCCCCTGTCGATTCAGAATTGTGTTGTTGTTCGAACACTCAGTGCTCAAACTCAACCCAATTACGAGTCATCTCTGCGATATGGCTTTACGCAGTAGGCCTGGCCGGTTTAACGCTTGTGATGTTTCAATGCATTCTAATGCAATGGCGCACTGCAAATGTTAATAAATGACAAGAAGAGAAGAAGTCTGATTAGATTAGATTAGATTAGATTAGAAAAAGTTTCCCATTAATTGGTTAAAATGTATCAAAATTACAAGAATGCTATAAATATGGATTGGAATGCTCAACACCCTTCTAGACGAAAAAAAATCTCAAAAATATTTCATGAAAGTTAGATTTTTTAAAACCCTCTGATCGTGAACCATTCAAATTTCCAACCAAGTCAAAAGTTGCACCGTCCCATTTGCAACATCTTTTCTGAAGACTGAAACTTTTTTTATTTGAATAGACAACAAACTAAAACATATAGATTTTAAAATTAGACTTTTCAACTAGTGTGTCCATCCCGGAAATTTCCGGGGATTTTTCCAAATCCGAGAATTCTCGATACCCGGGATTAATATATTTGGGGTTTTTTTTTTCAACGTTGAAAAAGGAAGTACAAATTTTAATGCAGATTTTGTTGTGAAAAAGGATAGGGACCATCCATAAACCAGGTGATTCGCGTTCGAACAAAACCGTCGAAATTTTTATATATATATATATATATATATATATATATATATATATATATATATATATATATATATATATATATATATATATATATATATATATATATATATATATATTTCGACGGCTTTGTTCGAACGCGAATCAATTCAGAACGGAACGTCGGATCGAGGCGCTCTTTGTTGCGTTCGGTTTGTATAAGCCCAAGGAAGGTTCTTACGCCAAAAAGTGACAACTTTGGCCACTCTGGAACCGATTCCGGAAAATCTGCAGATTGTATGGGAAAAGTTGCGTATAATCAAATTTTGATCACAGGAGGCTGAATTAGCAAACAACAAGAAACGTCAGGAAACCAAAAAAAGGGCAGGACGAAGTTTGCCGGGAAGAGCTTGTTTTTTATAGAAGATATCAAATTCTAAGCTTGTCTTAAATTAAACACCGTCGTTTTATTTTCTGCTGTTTTTTTTAGTTCTTTTAAAACATTTTCAAATAATTTAGTTAAGATTTTCTTGTAATGTAATATAAAAAATAATAATAAAGAAATATATTTATAGGAGACTTAGTTAATGTGAATCACAATGGATTATTAATTGTAGATTTTTTAAAATCGAAACACAGGAAGAACCAAAAAATGCCTTTTTAATTCTTGTAAGCTATCTAAAAAATGCTATTCTTGTTAAGATTGATTTTTTGTATATCACCAATTAATATTATTAAGCTTATTGTATGATTTTAAGCTTGACAACATAACAAATATTATTAAAATATGCATAGCAAAAAATCCGATGGTAAAATCGCATGCAAAAGCATGCACATCACCTTCGTCAAAATAAACGCTTAATATTACACACTGCATGTACAATTTTTGCAAACACAAAAAAAAAGTTGCGACCGACGGGATTCAAACCCAGCACCAACTGTAAGGACTGGCGCCTTAGCCCACTCGGCCATCAGACCGATGAAAAACTGTAAGGATAAACGCATATATGAGCTTGATATTTCGGTCAAGTAGGTTTCCCATACTGATATTTCATATTTCAGGGAGTAAAATCACATAAAATTGCATAAAATAATGCAATATTTATTTTACACCCAGGCCTTTTACACGCAGCTGGATTACTACTTTTTTAGCTGTTTGTATTTTATGACTATTTCAAAAATATCCAGTTTCTCAGGAATTTAACGCCATATTTTCAACCTTATTTCTTTCGATCTTTTGACATACAATCATTTGTTCCTTCAGTCTGATATCCTTCGATTGTTTGACGCACATTTGCCGACAATTGGCCTTGCAAAGCATTTAACGATGGAAAATTAGAAACTATTGATCGCTATTCTTTATTTAAAAGTGAAATTAAAATTTTCTCAGCCTTCTAAAACATTGTTTTTGGAATTTCAAGTTAACGCCTAAATAATGACTTTCTGTATTCACACCCAACATAACGTTAAACTGTTTGAGCTTGTTACATAATGGATGAAAACTTCACATCGTTCTCTTGGATCATTTAAAAAAAAAACCTGCACCCAGCTCAATTCCACCACTAAATAATCAGATTAATTGAGCCGCCACTCGACTTTAACCCGACAGTCCCGCTCGTTCGATTCCTTCGCTCAATAAATCAGTCAATTTGTCTTCCCACTCATCGACAGTGACGACGACGACTCCTCCGAGCGATGCTCAATATTTATGAGCCCGTCAGTTCTGAGCCGCCATCAACCAGGCAAAAGTGTAGCCTAATCTGAGCATCAACTGCTGGAGAGATGCTTGAGATAAAGCAAAAAAACAAACCTCTTCACACGACATCCGCTTTTTTCTGATTGATATCGATCTGCTTTACAAACACGCCAATTAGCATATTGAATTTTTTTCTAGAAGCTCATTAAAGTCAGGTGGTGAGAGCTTGAGACAAGTCTCGTTTTATATGTGAAGGTTGAGTCGTGAGGAATTTTGTTTTTACTTTATGATATGCAGTAAAATATGTGTCTGATTTATTGATTGACATTGGTATGTAAGAAATGCCCTTTCCAAATATGAGCCTCAGTCATTAATATTGTCTGAAAGGCGTTGCAACTTTTAGACTGCTTGAGAAATCACCTTCGTGAGGGACCATCTTCAGCGTGACACCTCCCAGTTACGAGGCAGACAAATAAAGTTGCGTGACCTGAGCTCAAACAATCTCTCGCACATGTGTTATTTGATTCCCTTCTAGCCGGGCACACGCAACTCACGACCAAACTACGTATTAATCCGTTCCCGAATAACGCAGATTTGAGCCCCAAAAAAGCTACCTTAAACCAATAGCGTGAGACGTTCGCAGTCACATTTCACACGAAACCGACCTCAAATTCGCGCGATTGCGTGCAACAAATCTAGCAGAAGAGGAAAAAAAGAATCACAACCCCAAAAACCAGCTTCAGAGTCATTATATTTCCTCGTGGCTCGACCGACGTTACTCTTTTGACAACTTAATGTCTGTACTAGCCGCCGTCGGTGGAATTATGACTGTTTTGTTCCACCGGTTAGCCTTTATTACATTGAAGCATCGCGTCACTCCAACACAGCTCATCTTGCCTGAAGCGTGCCGGATATGAGCAAAAATTACAACCATGGCTATGGCCGCCTTCCGGTCATATCTGCCTCAAAACGAGCGCATTCGAGCACCAAGATGCTAATGTAATAAAGCCAAGTTGATTACGTACTTACCAGGGCTACTGTTGAAAATCACCTTGCACAACACCTTGTTCCACTTTTAATCACTTCACTCAACACTTACCTGACAATCCTGCTTCAAAAAATAAAATCACATCAAATTTCCTCCGAATCTTGCAACAAGTACCTCAAACTTGAAGTCCGCAATTGAAACACTCTCGCAGAAAACCCCTAAAGTTAGACAATTCCACACAAAAATTTGACAAACTTGTGACTAACAACTCAATCGATGCATCATAATCGCCTTTCCGCGAACATCGCGGAATTAATTAACGCAAGAGGGGCACGTTCGCGCTTGTGTGACTAAGCCAATTTTCTGCTCGGCGCGACCGGCTTAGAGTCGTAAGTCATAACAGCTGCGTGGGCGTAGGTGATGCAAATTTGGATTTTAAGAAATATGCTGACAATAAATTGGTGAGTGAGAGCAATGAACCATCACTGTTTGACGCCCTTTCTTTGACTTCTCGGGTAGGTGAAGTGAATTTCAAAAAATGCTAATATTGTTTCTTTTTAAAGCGATAAATTTGCAGGTACATAAATCAGCGCCTCTACCATCAAAAAAATGAAACAAGAAACTCCTTCATCTGAGATTCATAATTTCACCACAAATCGTAGACAGTAAAGTCGGCCAAATAGCGAAAGCACCACCGAAAGTCGACATACGACATCGCGACGCAAACAGAATCTGCGCATGGTCGACCAAGTGTGCCTTGACTTTCAACGATGATGCTTCTCTGGTGTTCAAGTTGGATCGACATACAGTTGGTAAGGGTGGTGTCTGTGGAAAGAAGCAGGGCCTACTTTTCGAGTAGTTGGGGTGAGTTTGAGGTTGGTAATGGTTTGGAACGAGAAGTATTTAAAAAACTTAATTCAAAATTTATTTATTTATTCAAAATCAAAAAGATTTGTTAACACATTAACATGATTTTTTAAGGAACTTTTATTGCAAAAAAACAGTTACCAAAAAGAACACATTTTAAAAACTAATAAAATCTTGTTTGATTAAATCTAATATAATCTTATATAATTTAATGTTATCAAGTATTTTCGTATAAAATCGAATATAATCAAATAAATTGAAAAATACTTATATGACGTTCAATCAAATATGATCTGATCTAATCTTATATTGACTCTAATCCAATCTTATCCTTTCTAATCTAGTCTAATAAAAAATCGTAATTAATCGAATCAAATCTATTCAAATCTTATTAAATCTAATCAAATCTAATCAAATCTAATCTAATCTAATTAAATCTAATCAAATCTAATCAAATCTAATCAAATCTAATCAAATCTAATCAAATCTAATCAACTCTTATCAAATCTAATCAAATCTAATCAAATCTAATCAAATCTAATCAAATCTAATCAAATCTAATCAAATCTAATCAAATCTAATCAAATCTAATCAAATCTAATCAAATCTAATCAAATCTAATCAAATCTAATCAAATCTAATCAAATCTAATAAAATCTAATAAAATCTAATCAAATCTAATCAAATCTAATCAAATGTAATCAAATCTAATCAAATCTAATCAAATCTTATCAAATCTAATCAAATCTAATCTAATCTAATCAAATCTAATCAAATCTAATCAAATCTAATCAAATCTAATCAAATCTAATCAAATCTAATCAAATCTAATCAAATCTAATCAAATCTAATCAATCAATGGGTAAATTCTTTTCCAAACACCCTCGAGTATCAATAGGGGGATGGCGTCGCTATTTTTAGACCACGTTTTCCACTTTTTCTCATCGAAACCGACTACTTTATCGACTTCATTTTGCTGGGCGAGATAGGACGCCGTCTATTTTTAGACGATGACTCAGCACTTTTCCACTCTTGCACTTTGAAAAACCAGGTGGCAGCACGATGTAACGCCACGTCCCTATGGATAAATGCTAACTGACACAGAGTCCTAAAATAGGTCTAATAGCCGGGACCATGGTGTAGGGGTTAGCGTGATTGCCTCTCACCCAGTCGGCCTGGGTTCGATCCCAGAAGGTCCCGGTGGCAAATTTTGAGACGAGATTTGTCTGATCACGCCCTCCGTCGGACGGGAAGTAAATGTTGGCCCCAGACTAACCTAAAAAAGGTTAGGTCGTTAGCTCAGTCCAGGTGTAGGAGTCGTCTCCCTGGGTCCTGTCCTGGTGGAGTCGCTGGTAGGCAGTTGGACTAACAATCCAAAGGTCGTCAGTTCGAATCCCGGGGTGGATGGAAGCTAAGGTATAAAAAGAGGTTTGCAATTGCCTCAACAATCAAGCCTTCGGATACCTAGTTTCGAGTAGGAATCTCGCAATCGAGAACGCCAAGGCAATGCTATAGAGCGAATAATTTGATTTTTGACAACCACACCAAATAATGGGAAAAGCGTTGTGGAGCCTTCCGGTGGTGGGGCGTCCTCCAAATGCTAATGCTAATGCTAATGCTTATTTGACACAGAGTCTAAAATAGCTCAATAAACAATATTCAGCTTGTGGAGTAAAGTTTTGTAAAAAAGTCCCATAATCTGGGCATCCTAATGTTCATTCATAGCATAGTAAACAGAAAATTAAAGTAGGAATTAAAATAGACTTGGAATATTGTTTTAGGAAATAGCAGATATTCAAAATTAAGTGGAAGAGCAAAAATGTATGGAGGCTAAATAAAACGAAATAAATATTAACCTAAAGCAGAAAATACATTGTAAAGAGAAAGTGAAAATATAGCTTGAATAACTTAAAAAAAACAGGCTAAATTTAATTTAGATTATTAAAAAAATACTCAATTAAAAAAAAGGCGTGTTATCAACTATTATTTCTAGAAGACAACTTGGAAAACAATTTAGAAAAAAATCGATTTTTATTCATTATTTTGTGATTTAGCCTAAGTTTAGTTTGTCAATAAATCTGAATATCGAGTTTAATTTAAAAAAAAAGTGATAAGTTTCAGCACTCCAAATAACAAAAATCAAGAATTAATAGCTTTTTGAAATAAAAAAAAATCCTAGTGCCTGCGCTATACTTTCCTTTTTTTCAAAACTGCAAAATTTAACTGCACGTTGATAAACAATTATTCAAGAACAAAATTTAAATATTTTTTTCTGTCACATTTTCATTAACATTTTTATGTTTTTTTCGTGCTTTTAATTATTTGAAATTATTCTGTATAATCGTTGATTGAATGTTATTTAAAACTCGAAAATGTTTTGCATTATTTTTTTAATTCTTTTTGAATTGTTTTTTGTTAAGCCCAATACTACTACGGCTTTCATTGAATTTCAGTGCTTCCAAAAGCATGATATTTTTATTTGTTTGATTTCCAAATTTGAACAGCTTATAAATATTCATCGTCCATTTCACAAGCCAGACATCATATTTCCTCTCTTAAAAAAAATCCCCCATAAAAGCATGTTTTCGGCAGCCAAAGTCATCACCAGGCCGGGGCGCTCTCCATAAAGTACAATCACTGTAGGTGGCATTTGAAAACAACTTCTGTGTTATTATCAAACCCCCTTTGGTGAGTGCGTTTTTTATTTTATTTTCATTTCTCTCCACAAAAGACTTTTCGTTTCCCTCACTGTGCACTCTTTCATTCTACCTCGTATTTGAACTTGAACTTGCCGAATTAACATTTCGCTTTGTTTTTTTGTTTTGCGCCCAAAAGCGGCTTTATTTTCTCCGTAAAGTGTCCCAGCATGTGCTACTGAATTTGAATTTATCCCTTTCGGCGGTAGAAAAAGATGAAAAACGCAGCTTTTGCCACTTTATGGAGTGTTTTTTGCTTCTTTTGGCTCTGTTTGCAAACTCACACGCACAGCATGGGATGCTGGAGGCGAACACTTTTAAGGTTGTTATGCAGATTTTGGCGACGAAGGATTGTTTTCGACCCACCCACGATTGTCTGCGATCAAAGAATTATGAGCCTTTTGGGAGGGGACATGAAAACAAACATGTTTATATGATTTTTGTTGGAAGAAAGGTTTAAAAAATTGTATTTGCAATCAAAATTTCAAAATTAAGAATTTATCAGCCTTCAAAAAGTTGTCTTCAAATCAAGCAAGCCATTCCAAGCCACCCACTTTCACATCCCAGCTGATTTTCCCTTTTCCCTCCAACCACCGAAAATTCCATGGCCTCCTTCAGCAAACTTCGGCTAGTTGGAGCTCACCCGAGCTCCACTCATGGCAGTCATGGCAACCCAGAAACGACAGAAAGGCCCGAAGTCACACCAAACCGAAACGAAAACAAACATGACTTTGAACATGGATTTTGCTTAATGCCGGTCGACCTGCCTGTTGGTTGCGGCAATCAACCGAGCGCCACCCCAAAACAATCAACAGACACTTGAGGCAAAACTGACTCATCGTCAAACTTGTGGGAAATTTGGTTAAAAGTTGAAAGAGGAAATTTCGTAAAAAAGAAACACACTATTTTGTTTGATTCTGGTGTGGTTCATGTTTTGTTTGACAGTTCAACCATGTTTGAACATGTTCAATAAATTCAATTTCTGTTTTTCATCTGGAAATGATGTCACTTAGTTGCGAAAAACAACCGGCCTGCTGCGTGAGTCACGGCACCGTGGGAAAATTTCCGAAGAAATCTAATTTTCCTAAGTGACCACTATCAATTCAAAGTAATTCATTAATCACAGCTCACTTGGATCGTAATAAACCAAAAAGTTACAGCAGCAGCAGCTAATAGCACTTTTTATTATGCAAACATGACCCCTTGAAAGTGCGATGTAATCAGAAAGTAACTTTTTTTGGACAAAAGCTTCATAAAGCGTGGGAAGCGTCGGAGGAAAATTGATAACAGCAAAGTGATCTTCTGGGAGGAATTTCGCAACCTGGCGTCGTCATCATCCGGTGTAGGGCAGTTTGACGGCAGTAAAATTGTTAATTATGACGCCTAGATTGGGTGGGTGGGCTGAACAAAGAGACAATTACTTTGACCTGACTTGAATTGTGGAGATTTTTCGGTGGGTAATGAAGATGTTCATTGAAATGTTTACGACTGGTTTGGAATTTTGCGTTAATAAATTAAATGAGTAGTGGCGTACAATTTGTATTAAAAATTTCTAAGCTTTTTAATTGAATTAAATTTTTGCTATTTCTCGATTGTTTGAAGATTAATAAAATACGTCCAATTTCCCGGGGTTACAAAATTCCCGAGAAACTGAAATTTTTCAAAGAAATTGTACTAATCCTGATAAACATTTTGCAACAAATTTGTTTAGGACAGCACCTTGAATGGTAATAAAAGTTTGGAGATCAATTTATAGCTTGATTGCTTGTAAAAAGTCATACAGCTTGAAGAAAACATTTATTTTTTTATTTTTTGCAGCACTTCCAGCCGAACAATAAAGTTTTTTCTTGTGAAATGCAGTGGACAGTGAATAAATGAATCCTTATGAATCTTTGTAATAAAACTACACAATTAGTTTTGAAGTTTTTAAATGATATAATATAAATTATTCTTAGCAAATAAATGGAAATGGGGGAAATGGAACGAAAAACGTTTTTTTAATCCCTCCCCCCTTTAAAACATGCCCGAAAATAAGTTGATGAAAATAAAAGTTTAATCAATTGAAAGCAATTAAAAATGCCTTTTCCTTCTTTGTTTGGACTTTGTGATATTCCAGTTCTGCAAAAAGTTATTTTTTTTCGAAAAAAAAGATTATTCTGTAATTTTAAATTTTTTATACAAATTCATTGTAAAATGAACAACTCTCTACGAAATCGGCCGATTTCGACTATTTTTATTTTTTGTATTTTTTTATTTGGCTCAAACTTTGTGGGGGCCTTCCCTATGACCAAATTGGCTATTTTGCGTCATTGGTTCACCCATACAAGTCTCCACACAGTTTTGGCTGCTGTCCATACAAAAATGGTATGTAAATATTCAAACAGCTGTAACTTTTGAGTGAATTTTCGGATCAATTTGGCGTTTTCGGCAAAGTTTTAGGTATTGTCGAGGACTATTGAGAAAAAATAGGTATATACGGAAAAAAAGTTGCAGATTTTTTAATAAAATTTTTTTTTCACAAAAACTCAATTTCTCAAAATACATATTTTTTGATTTTCGAGATTTTTTGATATGTTTTAGGGGACAAAAACCGCAACTTTTGAGCCATAGAGTTACATGGTTAAACAATCTTTCGCCGAGTTATGATTTTTTGAAAAAATACTGATTTTTGGAAAAAATCGAAATTTTATTCAAAAACAACGTTCACGTTATTTTTTAATGCAAAGTCCATCTGAAAGTACTTTACAGATTTTTTGATAAAGGGCTCCGTTTTCAAGATTTAGCCACTAAAAGTTTGATTTTAGCGAAATATTTGCAGTCTTTCGATTTTTAAAAATAGTGACCATCAGTCCATCTCTGAAATTTTTTTTTCTATTAAATTGTATATGAAACATTCGTGAAATTTTCCGATCTTTTTGAAAAAAAATAATTCAAGACCAACGTTTTAAAAGGGCCAAAGATTGAATATTACGCCCATTTAAAATGCTAGTCTTGATTTAATTTTTTTTCAAAATATTTTTTTCGAAAAGATCGGAAATTGTTTCATATTTTAACTTTGAAAATCAAACAATTAGTTGCTGAGATATCGACATTAGAAAATTGTGAGTTGTTTGGGTGAGACTTAGAAAACTTCAATTTTCGTGTTTCTATTTCTAAAAGCGGCTGTATCTCATCAACCCGAGGTCCAATCTTCAATGTCTGTTAGACAATTTTATAGCAAATTTTTTGAACTTTTCAAAAAAAAAATCCAGAAATGGTTACTCATGCTCACTTTTTTTAAAAAATCAAAAAACTGCAAATATTTCACTAAAATCAAACATTCGGTGGCTATATCTTGAAAACAGAGCTCTTTATCGAAAAATCTGTTTGATAGTTTTCGATTGCAAATTCGATTTTGCATTAAATAATTACATCAAATTTATTTTAGCATAAAATTCCGGTTTTCCCAAAAATCACTATTTTCCAAAAATTCATAACTCGGTGGCAGATTTTTTGACCATGTTTCTCTATGGCTCAAAAGTTGCGGATTTGTGTCCCTTAAAACATATCAAAAAATCTCGAAAATCAAATAATACGTATTTTGGGAAATTGAGTTTTAGTGAATAAAAAGTTGATAAAAAAAATTGGCAATTTTTTTCCGTGTACCTTTTCCGTGTACCATTTTCAATGTTTTCGTCAGAGTTGAGAAACATAAACTTCACAAAATATATTTGCAAAGGTTTCAAAATTTATGGAAACTGCATCCTCAAGTACATAGTTACGTTAGATGAAGTCTTATAAAGTTGATAATTTCTATTTATTTTTTTGATAATTTTTGTTTATTTTTCAAATATTCAAAGTTATTTCTGAGCCCAAGAATTCGATATAAAATTCTTTTATGAGATGCTTTTTGGCTTTGTTAAAAACTATTGCTAGAGAAAGAAAAAAAAACATAAATGAGCTGAATAGAACATTACTTTTAAAGTTGTTGAAAATCTCCGATAACATTAAAGCTTGAGGATTAAGCAATAGTTGCTGGAAGAAAATCCAAACTATAAAAAAAATATTTTTCCTATATTTTTATTGTGTATTTATCTGCTAAAATCAACTGTCTTAATATTTCTAATGAGTTCAATGAATCTTGACAAATAGCAACGTTATCAGTCTGATAATATAAATTCCAGGATACATTTTGGAAAAAGGAATCGAATTGATAAGTTACTTGCCTTCTTATTCCAAGTTCATTGAAGTTCAATTGCGATATCAAAAGCCAATTCAGGTCCACCGATTTAAATTCCGGAAGCCCCCATTCCTCCCATTTTGAATTCTAAAACTCAACTATAGTTCAAGCACTTTCAAGCAACACGACAATCGATTTCCTGCCGAGACAATTGGCTTTTCACCTTTTCCGTGACACTTTCCTTCCCCTCCTCCAAAACGACTTGCTTTAAATCAGCCTATTTGAGACTTCTCTGCACTTTGCAACCCGAAACGAAACTAGTGAGACACAAAGTTTGAAGAGCAAATTGATTCCCTCGCAGAAGAGGAAGAAGAAGGACTTGAATTTCAGCAACGAAACATAAAGTGTTTGCTAAGGGAGGCGTTGGGGCGAGATGTGCTTTATCGATTTTATCAGGCCCTCACCTGCAGCTTCTTTTGGGGGTGGTTGCAGCTGATGCCAGTGGCAGAGTCTGTGTTTCTGTTGCTCTTCGAACGTCATCAGCCAGAGCAAGTCTGGCCCAGACAGGGTGGCTCACACAGTGAGGGATGCAGATCTGGCAACTCTTCACAGAAAAAAAATCATGGTAATATTACATCTGGGAAGGGGTACATCTTTTATGTCAGAAAAAAGGTGTAATTTTACCTCTGGAAATGTGTAATTTTACCACTTCTTTGATGTAATGTCACTTTTTCAGTCTAAATTAAGGTAAAATTACATCATAAAAGAGGTAATATTCAACCTTCCAAAATTAAAGCTTCCAAATTTACATTATTTTTTTCTGTGTTGCAAAAACAGACGAGAAGAGCTTTTGCAACTGATGGCATGGCAAGTCACAAAATATGAGAATTGCACACAGGCAGACAGACTGAGGAGCGTCATCAGGATTAAAAACAGATGATAAATGAACGTGTAAATAAAGCCCAGTCCGTCGGGCTGATCCTCATCCTCTTCGCCAGGATTGAGATTATTCAACGGATGCTGCGTGGGAGTTGGGGGAAGAGAAGAAGAAGCAATAGTGCATTGAACTGGCGAAAATCCTTGGCTTCCGGCGCAAAAGTAATTAGCTGTCAGCACGTGACGATATTTGCCAAGCTGATTTTCATCTTTTTTTTTCCCGTTCATTAGTCTGATTAGTGTGTGTTTGGACTCCAGCACGGCCTTCGACCGTGCAAATTAGCCCCAGCCCCCCCAAAAAACTAATCACTGACGTTCATCTCGAACCATTTCCCAATTAGTGAAGGCTTTATTTGGACCCAATGACATTCAACAAACAGTCAGCCCTCCTTAAATGGGAAGCGACGCCAAACCATAAACCGACTTTCTTCTCAAAAAGCTTCCAAAGTAATTGGAGAAACGACCTTCGCAGACGAACTTGCCACTGGGCTTTTTTCGACAACTGTTGACCACTTCTCAATGACCCACTTTTCGTGGTTTTATCGAAGCCCTCCCCCTCCCCAAAACGTAAAACAGATCGCTTAATTTAGAAGCGATGATTAATGGCTGTGGGACTGAAGAGTCGTTGAACGCGCGCGCGGTTAGATCAAAACCAATCAAACACAGCTGTTATCTACATTTCGGAATATACGAAACGGCAGAAGTCACACTGGCTCGGTGCCTTTCCAAAGTGATGAGATGGTGATTCGGAATGAATATTTTTGGAATGGGGTGGGGAAGGGGGGAGAGAACAGAGAAAACGTTGTTTTGAGTTGTTTGTTTTGGGGCAAACTTTGCCGTTGTGTTTTGCTTGGGGAAAAGTTTTTTGGAGTGGAATTGTGTTTTGATTTTTAAAGCTTCTGTTGTTGAATTTTATTTTAAAAAACACAGAGATTTTTTAATATTTATATCCCATTTTCGCATGGACAGCTCCCAAAATTGTATGAAAACATGTATGAATGAACTAATGACTTCTATAAAAAAAATCGTAAAATCGTGATAACTCATAATGGTCACAAGCAAATCTCCTATGCTTATAAATCACATTTTTTTATTGTCTGCTCTGCATCTATGTGGAACATTATTACACTCTAAAAATCCCTGCAAAGTTACAAATAACACGGACTTTTAAAATGAAAGATTTTGCTCTAAATGAAAAAAATCACCTTTCTGGGGTAATGTTGATTCGATTTTCGCAAGTTTTATTTTTGACTTTTTGAAGAAACTATTGAAACAATCAGAACAGTTTAGGTCTTGTTAACTTTGCATTACTTTTCTACAGGACTTAATACAAAAAGTGGGACTCTAACTGTTTTCTTTTCAGAGTTATGACAATTTCTATAAAATAGTCGAAGGAAAAAATGTTTGCGTGTAGTGGATCCTTAAATAATATCGTTGAACTAGAGCGTCCAATTTCCCGGGGTTACAAAATTCCCGGGAAACGGGAAATTTTTAACAAATTTCCCGGGAAATCCCGGGAATTCCCGGGAAATTTGAAATTTATTCTGATCCTGTTTCTGATTGATATTTTGGAACAGAATTGTATAGAACAAAAACTTCAATGGTCAAAATGAGTCTGAGGATCACTCAATGGCTTGACTGCTTGTAGAAAAATCATGCAACTTTGAGAAAATATATAGATTTTCTAATTTTTTTATGCTGTCTCTCAAATCGCACCAAATCAAAAAAAATATTTTTAGTATTTTTTGTTGAGTAGCATTTTTTTTTATTCAAAATGTTTGGACAGTTAAAATCCATGCTCTACAACAATAAAATTGTTTTTAAATTTGCCTAAATGGTCACTGCATAAAGTTGAAAGTGAAAAAATCATGCAAAAATATTGTTTTTCATGACAAATAACTTATTCCAGAACAAGTATTTTCATCTTGTGAATAAAAAGATTATCATTAAATTTGCATTTAAAATGTAATTTCTAGCGCTATTCAACTTGAAACACTGTTTCATGAAATCACAATTCAAAGTTTTAAAATATTTGGAGCATGTTTTTAAAATATGGTTGCATTCTTTGGGTAAATTTCATATGATACGAAGTTGTTTTTAATCATTTTTCATGGTTTATATGGTAATATTGCCCATGGTTATATGGTAATAAAGCCTAATTAATTAATTAGATTAAAATAATTTTCATAGTGTAAAAGTGGTTAAAATTTAATGATATTTTATTTATATTTAACCCTCTAATGCCCTTGGTAGCTCACGTGCTTTATAAATTTATAACAAACAGTAATTTCTCGAATACTTTTAAACAAATTCTTAACGAACAACTCTTTTTGAATAATTTATTTATATCAACTCAACTTTCAACCCATAAACAAAAATGTCAAACAAATCTCAATTTTAATACTGGCCGGAAGAGGTGAATATATATGAATGAAATAACAAAAAAATAGTTAAAATAGGTTGTCGAAAATAAAATAGTTTATATTCAATCCAAAATAGCGTAAATTTCGTAACCCATTTTTGTTCCTAAATAATAAATAAATAAATATTATCTGAATTCAACATTGACATAAAATTTACAGAAAAGCTAATTAGTTCAATATGAATAAGAAGGTTGAAATGAATTAAATTTTCTCATAATTATTTTTTGTATAATTTCAAAACATTGATGCCAAAAAGGTAGGAAAATGTATACTTCCGCTTGTATTTCGGGAATTCCCGGGAAATTTACAAATTTCCCGGGAAACGGGAAATATTTTTTTCCGGGAAATCCCGGGAATTCCCGGGAATTTTTTTCCCGGGACGGGAAATTGGACGCTCTACGTTGAACCTTTAGTGATATAATTGACATAATTTTAATTTATTTTTCAAATATTAGAATTTTCTCATGATTTATATGTTTAAAGTGTGTACTAGGCTGGATCACACAATTTCCATGTACGTCCTCTGAAATAAATTCAAAAGAGCTTTACTATTCTGTTTGTATAAAAATTCGTATTTATAATTTTGCGAAACACCCCGAACGTGAATGTCACCTACAATCACTTAACTTAGAAAATTTCACTTAGCTTAGGAGTTTGAATCAATGGAAATGAATCTGATCTTCTACAATGAAAAGGAATAAAATTAGAAACTTGACGTATGGTTCGGAAAATTTCAAAATCTACGGTAAGTTGACGTTTCCATATCAAAGGTAAACAAACAACTGCATAGCAACGTATATCAGCCCAGCAAATTTTCTAAGTTGATTGTGAATGACGGCCGTAAGTTGTGTACATTTTCTAAGTTTTACTTTACTTAACTATTCTAAGCTAAGTGATTGTAGATAGGCCATGAACTGAAATGTGAGTGATGTGATCAATTAAAATTTTTTAAATATTTTAAATGCAGATTAGGTGTCGGAGTCGGAGTCGGAGCCGGAGTCAACAATTTGTGGAAAGCTGGAGTCGGAGTCGGAGTTGGAGTCGGCTAGAGTTGGAAGGCCGGAGTCGGAGCCGGAGCCATCAATTTGTGGAAAGCCGGAGCCGGAGTCGGAGTCGGAGTCGGCTTACCTCATAAAGCCGGAGTCGGAGTCGGAGTCGGGGTCGCTTGAAATATGACCCGACTCCGCAGCCCTGCGTCTACCTTTTTTAACATTTTCAATTGTTTTCAAGATTGATTTTATTTCACAAAAACATTTTTGAATTTTTGCTCGTAAATTATTGTACCGAAAATTATGTCAAAATCTTCCATCTTCTTTCAAAACTGCTTCCAAACTGGAGATAAAAAAAAGTAAATCTTTCCCAGTTCCTGAGGGGAACACCCTTGAAGAGTATCGGGGCCGGCATTTACAAAGCGGATTCAGTCGCAATTTCATTCTCAACTTAATGTTAACATGTTAAGGTTAATGCTAACATCACATAGGTCGCCTTCCTAAGGTGTCGTGATAAGGTCCAGTTTGTGACGATACACTACCTTTCCTTTACTACACGGATAGAAATCCTGTCCGAAAAACCGAAAACTAATTGTTTTAAAATCGAAAACATCGATTGTTTTCGATTTCGTTTACAATGTTTTCAAATATGAAAACATTTTCTTCGATTTCGAAAACTTTTGTTTTCGAAAGCGGGACTTTTGTTTTCGAAAGCGAAACTTTTTCCGTCACCCTTTTTGGGGAGCGTAACATCTGTCAAAACGCAGCCTAAATGAAAACGTCAACCCGAGGTTGATGACAGTTTGTTTGTCCATAGTTTTTTTTTAATGTTTGCGAGAAAAAAATCGTGACTAATGGCCCGAAAGTAGCAGGTTCCGTTCCGAGGATGGTGGCCAAGTGGAAGACGTGTAGCTCGTCTGTGCTGTCCAGCTGTAGCTGCAGGTTTCGGAAGTGCTGAAATCACATGGCCGAGAGAAGTGAGCGAGGTCGAACCGCACCGCCAGCATCGATCCTGACGAGCAAGAGTGAAGGAAAGGACGAGGAGAGTGTCAGTTCCGGAGTGGGAATAGGATTGCCCACGGAGTGGGAATACCATTGCCCACGGACAAGCCCGAGAAGGCGGACTGCGGAATAATTGCATCGCCGGAACCAAGAAGCAACATCGAGAGTTACGAAACTCCTCCTCCTCCTCCTCCTCCTCCTCCTCCTCCTCCTCCTCCTCCTCCTCCTCCTCATCCTCATCCTGCTGTAGGGGCCACTTTCACTGCATGACGAGTTGAAGAAAGTAGTCAACACTAGGCTAGCCACGCATCTGATGCAGGTACGTCCTTCGAAGGCTTGATAAAATTATAATGAAAAAATCTCCTATTCGTAATCGACCGACCTAATTGACCTTCATTCCGCAACAGGCAGCGACGCCAACATCTTCACCAGATCTGCAGCCACTTCGAATTGAACCACGGCAATGAGGAAAGCGACCCGGTCAACGGTTCGACGACGAGACGAGACGCATCTACCGAACTCGAGCTCCGTCGGTATCCTGGAGGAGATCTCAGTCAAGCCCTTCCACACACACACACAGCCCATCCACACACACTTTGTTACACCCTACGAACAATCTTCAATTCTGCATCAAAAATTATAATTCTAAAATTCCAAAATTCTAAAATTCTAAAATTCTAAAATTCTAAAATTCTAAAATTCTAAAATTCTAAAATTCTAAAATTCTAAAATTCTAAAATTCTAAAATTCTAAAATTCTAAAATTCTAAAATTCTAAAATTCTAAAATTAAAATTCTAAAATTCTAAAATTCTAAAATTCTAAAATTCTAAAATTCTAAAATTCTAAAATTCTAAAATTCTAAAATTCTAAAATTCTAAAATTCTAAAATTAAAATTAAAATTCTAAAATTCTAAAATTCTAAAATTCTAAAATTCTAAAATTCTAAAATTCTAAAATTCTAAAATTCTAAAATTCTAAAATTCTTAAATTCTTAAATTCTAAAGTTCTAAAGTTCTAAAATTCTAAAATTCTAAAATTCTAAAATTCTAAAATTCTAAAATTCTAAAATTCTAAAATTCTAAAATTCTAAAATTCGAAAATTCGAAAATTCGAAAATTCGAAAATTCGAAAATTCGAAAATTCTAAAATTCTAAAATTCTAAAATTCTAAAATTCTAAAATTCTAAAATTCTAAAATTCTAAAATTCTAAAATTCTAAAATTCTAAAATTCTAAAATTCTAAAATTCTAACATTCTAAAATTCTAAAATTATAAAATTATAAAATTCTAAAATTCTAAAATTCTAAATTCTAAAATTCTAAAATTCTAAAATTCTAAAATTCTAAAATTCTAAAATTCTAAAATTCTAAAATTCTAAAATTCTAAAATTCTAAAATTCTAAAATTCTAAAATTCTAAAATTCTAAAATTCTAAAATTCTAAAATTCTAAAATTCTAAAATTCTAAAATTCTAAAATTCTAAAATTCTAAAATTCTAAAATTCTAAAATTCTAAAATTCTAAAATTCTAAAATTCTAAAATTCTAAAATTCTAAAATTCTAAAATTCTAAAATTCTAAAATTCTAAAATTCTAAAATTCTAAAATTCTAAAATTTAAAATTCTAAAATTAAAATTCTAAAAGGTTCTAAAATTCTAAATTCTAGATTCTAAAATTCTAAAATTCTAAAATTCTAAAATTCTAAGGTTAAAAGGTTCTAAAATTCAAAATTCTAAAATTCTAAAATTTAAAATTCTAAAATTCTAAGTTCTAAAATTCTAAAATTCTAAAATTCTAAAATTCTAAAATTCTAAAATTCTAAAATTCTAAAATTCTAAAATTCTAAAATTCTAAAATTCTAAAATTTAAAATTCTAAGTTCTAAAATTCTAAAATTCTAAAATTCTAAAATTAAAATTCAAAATTCTAAAATTCTAAAATTCTAAAATTCTAAAATTCTAAAATTCTAAAATTCTAAAATTCTAAAATTCTAAAATTCAAAATTCTAAAATTCTAAATTTAAAATTCTAAAATTCTAAAGTTCTAAAATTCTAAAATTTAAAATTTAAAAGGTTCTAAAATTTAAAATTCTAAAATTCTAAAGTTAAAAATTCTAAAATTCTAAAATTCTAAAATTCTAAAATTCTAAAATTCTAAGTTCTAAAATTCTAAAATTAAAATTCTAAAATTCTAAAATTCTAAAATTCTAAAATTCTAAAATTCTAAATTCTAAAATTCTAAAATTCTAAAATTCTAAAATTCTAAATTCTAAAATTCAAGTTCAAATTCTAAAATTCTAAAATTCTAAAATTCTAAAATTCTAAAATTCTAAAATTCTAAAATTAAAATTCTAAAATTCTAAAATTCTAAAATTTAAAATTAAAATTCAAAATTCTAAGTTCTAATTTAAAATTCAAAATTCTAAAATTCTAAAATTCTAAAATTCTAAAATTCTAAAATTCTAAAATTCTAAATTCTTTAAAATTCTAAAATTAAAATTCTAAAATTCTAAAATTCTAAAATTCTAAAATTCTAAAATTCTAAAATTCTAAAATTCTAAAATTCTAAAATTCTAAAATTCAAAAATTCTAAAATTCTAAAATTCTAAAATTCTAAAATTCTAAAATTCTAAAATTCTAAAATTCTAAAATTCTAAAATTCTAAAATTCTAAAATTCTAAAATTCTTAAATTCTAAAATTCTAAAATTCTAAAATTCTAAAATTCAATTCTAAAATTCTAAAATTCTAAAATTCTAAAATTCTAAAATTCTAAAATTCTAAAATTCTAAAATTCTAAAATTCTAAAATTCTAAAATTCTAAAATTCTAAAATTCTAAAATTCTAAAATTCTAAAATTCTAAAATTCTAAAATTCTAAAATTCTAAAATTCTAAAATTCTAAAATTCTAAAGTTAAAATTCTAAAATTCTAAAATTCTAAAATTCTAAGGTTAAGGTTCTAAAATTCTAAAATTCTAAAATTCTAAAATTTAAAAGGTTCTAAAATTCTAAAATTCTAAAATTCTAAAATTCTAAAATTCTAAAATTCTAAAATTCTAAAATTCAAAATTCTAAAATTCTAAAATTCTAAAATTCAAAATTTCTAAAATTCTAAAATTCTAAAATTCTAAAATTCTAAAATTCTAAAATTCTAAAATTCAAAAAGAAATTCGAAAATTCTAAAATTCTAAAATTCTAAAATTCTAAAATTCTAAAATTCTAAAATTCTAAAATTCTAAAATTTAAAATTCTAAAATTCTAAAATTCTAAAATTCTAAATTCTAAAATTCTAAAATTTAAAATTCTAAAATTTAAAATTCTAAAATTCTAAAATTCTAAAATTAAAAGGTTCTAAAATTCTAAAATTCTAAAATTCTAAAATTCTAAAATTCAAAATTCTAAAATTAAAGGTTCTAAATTCTAAAATTCTAAAATTCTAAAATTCTAAAATTCTAAAATTCTAAAAATTCTAAAATTCTAAAATTCTAAAATTCTAAAATTCAAAATTCTAAAATTCTAAATTCTAAAATTCTAAAATTCTAAAATTCTAAAATTCTAAAATTCTAAAATTCTAAAATTTAAAATTTAAAATTCTAAAATTCTAAAATTCTAAAATTCAAAATTCTAAAATTCTAAAATTCAAATTTAAAATTCTAAAATTCTAAAATTCTAAAATTCTAAAATTCTAAAATTCTAAAATTCAAAAGGTTCTAAAGTTAAAATTCTAAAATTCTAAAATTCTAAAATTCTAAAATTCAAAATTCTAAAATTCTAAAATTCTAAAATTCTAAAATTCTAAAATTTAAATTCTAAAATTCTAAAATTCTAAAATTCTAAAATTCTAAAATTCTAAAATTCTAAAATTCTTAAATTCTTAAATTCTTAAATTCTTAAATTCTGAAATTCTGAAATTCTTAAATTCTTAAATTCTTAAATTCTAAAATTCTAAAATTCTAAAATTCTGAAGTTCTAAAGTTCTAAAGTTCTAAAATTCTAAAATTCTAAAATTCTTAAATTCTTAAATTCTAAAATTCTAAAATTCTAAAATTCTAAAATTCTAAAATTCTAAAATTCTAAAATTCTAAAATTCTAAAATTCTAAAATTCTAAAATTCTGAAGATTCTAAAAGTTAAAATTCTAATTCTAAAGTTCTAAAATTCTAAAATTCTAAAATTCTAAAATTCTAAAATTCTAAAATTCTAAAATTCAAAATTCTAAAATTCTAAAATTCTAAAATTCTAAAATTCTAAAATTCTAAAATTCTAAAATTCTAAAATTCTAAAATTCTAAAATTCTAAAATTCTAAAATTCTAAAATTCTAAAATTCTAAAATTCCAAAATTCCAAAATTCCAAAATTCCAAAATACCAAAATTCCAAATTTCCAAAATTCCAAAATTTCAAAATTTCAAAATTTCAAAATTCCAAAATTTTAAAATTTTAAAATTCAAAGCTTCAAGAATTCAAAAATTCTAAAATTCCTACATTTTTAAATTCCTAAATTCCTAAATTCCTAAATTCCTAAATTCCTAAATTCCTTAATTCCTAAATTACTTAATTTCTAAATTCCTAAATTCTTAAATTCCCGAATTCCCAAATTTACAAATTCACTTATTCACCGATTCCCAAATTCTTAAATTCCTAAATTCCCAAATTCAAAAAAATCCCAAATTCACACATTCCCAAATTTCGTAATTCTCAAATTCCAAAATACCCAAAATTCCAAAATTCCAAATTCCCAAATTCTTAAAATCCCAAATTCACAAATTAACAAATTCTCAAATTCCCAAATTAACAAATTCACTAATTCCCAAATTCTTAAATTCCCAAATTCACAAATTCCCAAATTCCGTAATTCTCAAATTCCAAAATTCCCAAATTCCCAAATTCTTAAATTCCCAAATTAACAAATTCTTCAATTTTCAAATTCCCAAATTAACAAATTCTTCAATTCCCAAATTAACAAATTTACTAATTCGCAAATTCTCCAATTTACAAATTCCCAAATTCTTAAATTCCTAAATTCCTAAATTCCCAAATCCCCAAATTCACAAATTCTTATATTCCCAATTTTCTAAATTCCTAAATTCTCAGATTCCTAAATTCCTAGATTCCTAAATTCCTAAATTCCTATATTCTTAAATTCCTAAATTCCTTTATTCCTAAATTCCTTTATTCCTAAATTCCTAAATTCCTAAATTCCCAAGTTCCTAAATTCCCAAATTCTCAAATTCCCAATTTCCAAAATTCCCAAATTCCCAAATTCCTAAATTCCCAAATTCCCAAATTCTCAAATTCCCCAATTCCCAAATTCCCTAATTCTTCAATTCCCAAATTCCTAAATTCTTAAATTCTCAAATCCGTAAATTCCTTAATTCCTAAATTCCCAAATTCCTAAATTCTCAAATTTCTAGATTCCCAAATTTCCAAATTCCCAAAATCCCAAATTCACAAATTCTTACATTCCCAAATTTCTAAATTCCTAAATTCTCAAATTCCTAAATTCCTAAATTCCTAAATTCCTAAATTCCTAAATTCCTGAATTCCTTAAGTCCTAAATTCCCAAATTCCTAAATTCCTGAATTCCTAAATTCCTAAATTCCTAAATTCCTAAATTCCTAAATTCCTAAATTCCTAAATTCCTAAATTCCTAAATTCCAAAATTCCAAAATTCCAAAATTCCAAAATTCCTAAATTCCCAAGTTCCTAAATTCCCTAATTCTCAAATTCCCAATTTCCAAAATTCCCAAATTCTTGAATTCCCAAATTCCTAAATTCCTGAATTCCTAAATTCCTAAATTCCTAAATTCCCAAATTCCCGAATTCCCAAATTCCTAAATTCCAAAATTCTCAAATTCCCAAATTCCCTAATTCTTCAATTCCCAAATCCCCTAATTCTTCAATTCCCAAATTCCCAAATTCCTAAATTCTTAAATTTTCAATTTCCTAAATTCCTAAATTCCTAAATTCCTAAATTCCTAAATTCTCAAATTCCTTAATTCCCAAATCCCCAAATTCACAAATTCTTAAATTCCCAAATTTCCAAATCCCCTAAATCTTCAATTCCCTAATTCCGAAATTCCCAAATTCCGAAATTCCCAAATTCCTAAATTCTTAGGTTCTCAAATCCTCAAATTCCTTTATTCCTAAATTCCCAAATTCCTAAATTCTCAAATTCCTAAATTCCCAAATATCCGAATTTCCAAAATCCCAAATTCCCCAATTCCCAAATTCACAAATTCCCAAATTCCCAAATTCCTAAAATCCCAAATTCCCATATTCTCAAATTCCCAAATTCCCAAATTTCCATATTCCCAAATACTAAAATTCCCAAAATCCCAAATTCCCATATTCCCAAATTCCCAAATTCCTAAATTCTCAAATTCCTAAATTCCTAAATTCCTAAATTCCTAAATTCCTAAATTCCCGAATTCCCAAATTCCTAAATTCCCATATTCCCAAATTCCAAAATTCCTAAATTTCTTGTATTCCCATATTCCAAACACACACACACACACACACACACACACACACACACACACACACACACACACACACACACACACACACACACACACACACACACACACACACACACACACACACACACACACACACACACACACACACACACACACACACACACACACACACACACACACACACACACACACACACACACACACACACACACACAAATAGTAGTTTTTTAATTAATGATGTATTTTTGCCTCAATAAATAAAAAAAGAATCAACTGTTTTACTGAACCAAAAGAAATATCCAACGGTCAATTCAAAACCAAATCCAACGGTCAATTCAAAAACCGAATAAATCGTTCGGGATGGCTGCGTGCTTTCTGTTTTGCCAGGCGTCACCAACCGTGACGACTCAAAATCAACAACATTGTTCTCGATTTTGATGCAAATGTTACCGGACGACTGGTCGACAACATTCTGAAACGAATTTCAGAACGAATCGAGAACAATGTTGTCGATTTCCCGGACAGGATTTCTATCCGTGTAAGCAATCGAATCCAGAAGGGAAAAGATCACCAGTTGTGTTGGTCCGAGCCGGGATTTGAACCCTGATCTACCGCTTACTAGGTGGAAGCGTTACCACTAGGCTACGTGGCTCGGTCAACTGTAGGTAAACTGGAGATATGTAGATTAAAAGCATTTCACGGTTTTGACCAAATTTCACGGATTTCGTGGCTTCCACAAAACACGCAAAATCACTAATCCAAGAAATAATACTGAATCCTTAACCAGCCAAACATACGAGATATTCAAACATAATAAAATTGAATGATCTGTGGCATGTCCAAAGCCCATTTCTATGCAACCATAAAACACAACATTTGAAAAGTTCGCAAAAGTAACATAAAATAATTCTGGCCGAATTTCTTTAAAGATAATTCAAAACACCAATGATGGGTCATTACATAAAACTGTGATCCCCCAAAAGTGCATTTCGTGCGTGCCAAGCCAATAAACTGCCCCCCAAAACATGACGATCATCGATTTACAACCGAGTCGTATTGATACTCCCGTAAATGAACCTGATGAAAATGCCACTCCAAAACGTTAAAAACAAAAAAAAACAACCAAGACTTAAAAAGAAAATACCCCTCAGCCACACACACCCAACTAGGTGCGAAACGCGCAACGCAAAATCATAAAATTTCAAACAAGTTATGCGTGCCCATAAATTTTCTAAATTTAACCATGATGACGGCCACAATTTATGCCTGCACTTCGCTTCATGTTCTGCGAGGTTCCGTTCCAACACGGAGGGAAGACTTTGTTTCTTTCTGGTTTCACGCTGTCATTGTTTCCTCCTCTGGTCTCCATTTGGGAGTTGGGACGGTCCAGATGCAGTTCACGTGACTGTCTGACCTCTTCTGCGTCCCCCTCCCAGCAAATCCCGGAACGAACCGAAAACCGATGGCGACGTTTATTGCACCAAATAAACCTCAAGACCGCGGCATCGCCCGGCGCGAGAAGACCAAAAGTGGAACACGCCAACTCCATTTTTAGACCGTCATCATCGTCATCACACTCTTGTTCTTGTTCAGTATCTTCTCGGCAAATGTGTGGTGTGCTGTCCAACGACAATATGAGAAGAGGGAAATTTGTAACAATCATGAGATTTTTTTCTTGCGTTACTGATTAAATGACATATTTTTAATACTCATCCAAAAATTATTAATATTAGATAAAATTATTTTTTAGTAGCTCCTCCACCTCGGGACTCTCCGATAATGGAAGCCACAATAAAAGTCATCTCAAAAATTGCCACAGTCAATGCATCCCACGTCCGACTCAAATCTTCAGTCTCTGCAAAGCTCAGCCGTTGCTACAGTTAATTCACGTTTAGTCCAAAGCTAAACATCAACAAACCTCCCACACCACCTCCACAAACGTCACAGCTTTGAGAGTTCGTAAATTTTAAGGCGAAATCGATTATCAAGCGATTTTCAAACGCTGTGAGTGCCTGTTGTTTTTCAAGAAAATAAGAAGCCGATTTATTTATGTGTTTTTGCTGGATTTGGAACAGATTTGGAGAGGGTCATTTGTTTTAGAAAGTGATCAGTGAGGTGCTTCAGCAACATTAGAGATGAAAAATTTCTTAAGTAATACTCTACGTTTTTGCAAATAGACTATTCTTCTTTGTATAGATTTTGTCCACGCATTCTCTATCTCAAAAGAAGCCATTTTGTATCATTAGTTTTTCCATACAAGGCTCCATACAATTTTGCGGGCTGGTCATACAAAATGAGCATAGGAATTTTTGAAAATCTGCATTATGGGATGACAAAAATGTCATTTCTAAAACAATAACACAAGTTGATAAATATTTATTTAACAGTGTTGCCAATTTAAAAAAAATCATGAATTTTGATTTTTTTTTAAGTTGAAATTTGCTTTTACTAGAAGTAAATTCAAATTTTCAGTCTGTAGAAGTTATGACTAAGCTTGACAATATCTGAAAAAATATTAAAAAGATTAGAATTTGAAGGAAATTAACTTGCTTTGAATTCAATTTGATTGGACCAATGCACTAAAGAGTATTTTTCCCTTCTCTCTGAATGCACAGTGGTCCAGATCGCAAAATTAAGTGGATAATGGATTTTCCGTAAAATGATGAAGTTTTGGAGCTTTGGTGTCTTCAGAAGAGATGTTGCATATAGAAAGGGGCAACTTTTGGTTTGGTTGAAAATTAGGGTGGTTCACGATTAGGGTGATTTTGGAAATCTAACTTTACAGGAATATTTTTGGGATTTTTTTTGTCTTCTAAAAAGTCGTTGGGTTTGCCAATCCAAGCAACTTTGTCGAAGACACCAAAATTTTATTTCGTAATCTTGGCCATCTATGACCAAATTTATAGAAAGCATCTGAGCAAACCTTCAAGAATCAGTTTTTTGAACGTGGCAATTCAGGGTTAAGTTTTGGAGAAAAGTGGTATTCGGGGCACTTTTAGAGCTTTAAAAAACAAACATTTTTATTATTTGACAAGTCAATTTGGACTTAAGGGTCAAAAGTTACAGCGTTTTTTTTAGATGCAAATTTAAAACTCAAATATCTCGAAAGGGCGCAAGCCAAATTTGCAGCGCCAGGTTGCATTTGAAAGAGGAGATCCAGCACTACAAACGCTGAAAAAATCGCAGGGGTGTTTTTCTTTAAACTCGAGATATCTTCAATTGAAAAAGTCTAATTTTCAAGGGAAAACCTTATGGGACCACCCTAACGAATTTCGAAAATTGTCCAATTATATATTTTTCCATCTAATTTTGCCCGCTGAATCTGAATCCCTCAGAATTGACCCAAAGTGTCGAAAAATCGATTTTTGGTCATATTTTGGGTTTCCAAGTAAAATAAGCATTTAAAAATGTTGGTGTCTTCGACAAAGTTGCTTGGACAACTTTCTAGAAAACAAAAAAAATCCTTAAAATATTCATGAAAAGTTAGATTTTAAAATCACCCTAATAATGAACCACCCTAATTTCCAACCAAAACAAAAGTTGCCCCTTTCTATATGCAACAACTCATCTGAAGACACCAAAGCTCCAAAACTTCATCATTTTACGGAAAATCAATTTTCCACTTAATTTTGCGATCTGGACCACTGTGCAATGATTGCAGCATCTGAGAGGAAGGCAAACAGAAAAAATCGAGGTCTTCTCTATAGAGAAAACCTTGCAAAGAAACCATAAAATATGATCTTTCGAATAAAAATATTATATAAAATATATAAAAAAACATGTTGAGATTTATTTGAAAATTCGAATTCATTAGCGCAACTGAATTTCTCGTGTGAAATGTCCAATGTAGAAAATGGGTCGTTTTTTTAGAGTCTATAATTTTCTGAAAAGTTTTAAAGCAATATTCACCACTGGGCTGAAGACTATCTATTTCCATTTTTTTAAATAAGCAATTTTCTGAGATATCAGTCATTCGTTTTTTTTTGTATTTTTTAATCCAGCTGAAACTTTTTAGGTGCCTTCGGTATGCCCAAAGAAGCCATTTTTAAAGTGTCCACTTGGTTTATGGATCTCCCCTAACGTGATCGCAGCATCTAAGAGGTCCTATTAAAAATAAGTGATGAGTAAAAAAAATAGACTACCTACAGACTTTTTGTCAAGACTATACAGACACCGCCTTTGAGGAAAATGGCATCCCCCTACACGGCTTTTTCGTGGCGACCATTTGAGGTTATGTAAATTCAGACCATTTTTAAACTGCTTGTAATTTTAGATATGTAAGTCAGATCTTGGAAATTCTTAATCCACAAGCAAGGTCATTTCAAAACCTTTCTAAAAATATATAACATGTGAGGGTTTCATGAAAAAACCACCCTTTTTACCATAATTTTAATTTAATATGAAACATTTTTTTTAACATAACTTTTTAAATACATGATAAAACTGCATGAATTTAAATAGCAACTTAGGGGACGTTAAGACGGATCGATTAAAACCATTCCGGCCAAAATCGGTTGAGCCTGTGACAAGATATTCCAGTGACATTGATTTGGTACACATGTCTACAATGTCTACATACAGCCAAACACACAGACATTTGCTCAGCTGATGATTCTGAGTCGATATGTACAGATGAAGGTAGGTCTAGGAGGTCTAACTAAAAAGTTCATTTTTCGAGTGATTTTATAGCCTTTCCTCAGTAAGGAGAGGAAGGCAAAAAATAATGACTGATTTTTGAATGGACAAACTAATGATGCAAAATGACAAACTAATGATGATACTTCTTTGGTCTTAGAAAACGTACACCCGAAGTTTCATAAAATAAAACAAAATCTCAAAAAAAATGCTCTTTCTTGAGAGGATTGCTCTGAGGCAAAATGTCTCATTTGGTCAGAGAACAAAAATTCACAAAAAAAACCTTTGAAAATCACTCAATAGCATTTCAAACAAAATTAATTTAAATTTCATAAGTGTATAGTTTGTCACAAAAAATATACCGTGAACATTAATTTTATCGATCAAAATCAGCTTCAATGTCACTGCCACCTAAGTTAAACCTCCCAAATTCTCCAACTGCAACTCCACCACACTCTACACTTCCAAAACGATATGAATTTTGAATTAAACAATTACGAGTTCCGTATCGAAAAATGAATAACGAATGAGTCAGGATTTGGTCTCAACCTCGAGGTTCAAAAACCGCATCAACTTCCAAAATGCTCAGACACGGCTCAGCCAGAAACAAACCCACACACATGCTTCAAGCTTCTCCAGCTCAGTTTTACATCACCCCATCATGAATGTTGTGTGGTGGTGTAGCAACCGTCAAAGGGTTTTCGTTCGTTCGGTAGTTTAGGGCTCTCTTGGGAGCTTTCGTCGTCGTCATGAGCTCCGGCACCGGATTATCCGGGCTTCGTTCGTTTCGGGGGGTGACTGGGATCCACATCAGAGGGCTGCAGGTTGGAGGGGGGATGTTTTGTAATTTATCATTTAATTTAATAGCCTCACCCACTTGCTTCTCTCTTTGAGCTCCCCACTTTTTTCCCGGCCTCAATCGCTTGGCTCGGGTCTATGAAATGTGATCCTAGCCCTGAATTGGATTTCTACCTGTTTTAATTAAACATGTACGCGAAAGTGAGAGTAAAGTGAGAGCACAAAGCACACACGAAACATATGATGCCCACGGAGTCAGTTGATGGTGGTTAAAAAAGATTAAATTGTTGATGCTATGGAAACAGACATAAAAATTGCACATATTATTTGAGCGAATATAATTGCCTCACCAAACAATCTTCAACAATGTCATTTCGTAAAACTTTGAATGATTTTTGATTGGAAAATTTTAAAGTCAAGAGTCAAGAGTCAAGAGTCAAGAGTCAAGAGTCAAGAGTCAAGAGTCAAGAGTCAAGAGTCAAGAGTCAAGAGTCAAGAGTCAAGAGTCAAGAGTCAAGAGTCAAGAGTCAAGAGTCAAGAGTCAAGAGTCAAGAGTCAAGAGTCAAGAGTCAAGAGTCAAGAGTCAAGAGTCAAGAGTCAAGAGTCAAGAGTCAAGAGTCAAGAGTCAAGAGTCAAGAGTCAAGAGTCAAGAGTCAAGAGTCAAGAGTCAAGAGTCAAGAGTCAAGAGTCAAGAGTCAAGAGTCAAGAGTCAAGAGTCAAGAGTCAAGAGTCAAGAGTCAAGAGTCAAGAGTCAAGAGTCAAGAGTCAAGAGTCAAGAGTCAAGAGTCAAGAGTCAAGAGTCAAGAGTCAGAGTCAAGAGTCAAGAGTCAAGAGTCAAGAGTCAAGAGTCAAGAGTCAAGAGTCAAGAGTCAAGAGTCAAGAGTCAAGAGTCAAGAGTCAAGAGTCAAGAGTCAAGAGTCAAGAGTCAAGAGTCAAGAGTCAAGAGTTAAGAGTCAAGAGTCAAGAGTCAAGAGTCAAGAGTCAAGAGTTAAGAGTCAAGAGTCAAGAGTCAAGAGTCAAGAGTCAAGAGTCAAGAGTCAAGAGTCAAGAGTCAAGAGTCAAGAGGTAACCTAGGCAATTTTCTCAAAATTCCATCAAATCAAATATTAATTTAAAATTAAATTTGGTCGGATTCCGTATCTTCAAATTAAAAGTTTTTTTTTTAAATAACAGAAAATCATTAATCACCGTTCAAGGAAACAAGAGTTTCTAGATTTCCTTTAACGCCACCTGATCCAACTCCGATAGACAATTAAACACTTTTTTCACCGTCTCGCCAATAATTTTTCACGACAAAAAAATGCTTCCCTTTCTAGAAAGTTCTTTGGACAGGACAGGTAAGCATGATAGGAAAAAATGAGAATGAGACGAAAAAAAAAGTTTTATATTCCGCTACCTTATCGCAATTTCCGTCCTTCGATAAACTACCTCCCAACAAGGGGACAGGAAGAAAGAAAAACTTTCTTTTTCGCAGACACCTGTTGTGTCGCGGTCGGTGTCGTTTGGCCCTTTGGAAAATTCTGCTCACTTTCCGAGAGCATCAAGAATCGTGAAAAACTACCAGAGGAAGGACCTTTTGCTTTACGGCGATGTCGTCGTCGTCGTCGGTTGTAATTTTATATTGAATGAGAGAGAACTTGTAAGGAATATTGCGACAAAGTATGATTTACTGCACTAACGAGTCCAATAAAATCAGTGGGGAGCCTGGAGCGAACTTTTTTCAAATTTTCAGCGAATAAAGAATCGTCCGGAAATCGATTAACACTCACCAAAGAGAGAGCTTCTAAATGTTGACACAAGTGAATCGCGCAATTGCTGCAAACGATTAGATTTCAATTTCCGAAACCAAATTCCACAATCAGATTCTGAACACAAATTTCAACAAAAAGCCACAAATTGATGGTCCCCCCTCAACTTTTACGACGAACGTCCCTCGTAAAATTAAATCTCTTTCCAATTGCAAACATTGGGGTGTGGTGACCATGAAAAGTAAACACAAACCCTCACACACATTACGGAGCTAGTTTTCAGTTAGTTCGACGATAAAATCGATTGCATCAAAACCACGTTCGGATAATTTGGCCCCGAGGCTGCAAATCGACCTTTTTTCCTGATCAGGAAAAACACGTTCCAAATTTAGCTTGAGGGGAAATGTTTTCCCTTAACAATTGAGTTTGGGGATGAGATTTGGATGAGGTATCAAGCAGAGACACTCTGTTATCAGTTATCATGAAAGCAAATTGATACAAATCTCCTGTGGTTTCTTTTTGGGTTGTTTGTCATTTTCTTATACCATTTTTTTTTTGTTTTTCGAAAGATGAAAAAAAGTCGCGGTAGGGAGAGCAACCCACTAATGGACAATGAATGATTTTATTGCGTAATGTGTTACACTTTGAAACAAATAAAATGTTTATTTTTGTATTTTTGTATTTTTGTATTTTTGTATTTTTGTATTTTTGTATTTTTGTATTTTTGTATTTTTGTATTTTTGTATTTTTGTATTTTTGTATTTTTGTATTTTTGTATTTTTGTATTTTTGTATTTTTGTATTTTTGTATTTTTGTATTTTTGTATTTTTGTATTTTTGTATTTTTGTATTTTTGTATTTTTGTATTTTTGTATTTACTCAACTTTTCATCAAGGTGTATCCTTTTCCATTATTTCAGATTCATCTGACCCAGAGGCCAAAACCATTTTCTTTGAAAGTTATGAATTGGATCCTTCTTTCTATATCTCTCGCTCAAGACGTGGCCAGACAAGGAAAAACTCTCTCCCCCGTAGGGAATGGCCCAAATTACGGCCGTCTGCACTAATTGATCATCGACCTGGTCTCGAGAAGCGCTCTGGCACAGCTGGAGATCGGTCAAGAAAAAAGCTTCTTTTTTCGTTGGTGATTAAATGAAGTGAAGTGAGGGTGTACTTTTGGGTTGTGTTGTTTGTTCGGGGGAAATTCGTTCCAGAAGTGATAATTGGATGGAAAATATTCATTAAAGTTACGCGCAACTGATAATTGAAAAGACTTCGAAAATAATTTTAACAATTCCCAAATAACAATCAAACTTTTCCGTGCTGATTCGAACAGAGAGCTTTCCCAAATGTTCGCTTGAAACGTGCAACAAAAGCAATCAAACATTTGCTGCTACAACAACAAAGTAGTCTGTGAGAATAAATGGAACCAGCAGCCAGCGGCAGCAGCAGTGCATTTGATGGCTCTTTTCAGAACGGATGAGTCTCAATCACAGGAACCTATGAATTGAAACCAGAAAGACGATTAAAATGGAAAAAAATGGTTCTTTTGAATTGATTTTTTGGAATGATGTTTTTTTTATTTTTTCACTCACTGGGCGTATTTTGAAACGTTATTAATTACGAATAAAAAAAACAGTTATAAGATTTACAAAAAAAAAGCATTTTGAATCAATCAGGCCCACTAACGATGCAACTTGCTATGCTACAAGAAAACTGACAGCATCGTCACAGAGTGTCATGACCGTGCTGCTCCATGAATGAGGAGACAATTTTTGTCGTGCAACTTGGCAATGATGTTGCTCGAATGTTTGCGATGCCACAGAGCAGAATGTGTCTTTGATGATGGTTCGTGTATTTAGTTTTTGTTGCATCAGTAGAACATATTTTGATAGAACTGTTAGAAATTGATAAAAAAGGTTGCTTATTTAGCGAGATTTTTTTTGTTTTGTTTTATCAATTTCAGTTTTTTTTTTGTTATATTAAAATGAATGAAAATGAAAAAAATTAAACAAAAACTCTAAATTTAAGAATTTTGGCAGGGTAATTTCACTCTCATAACAAGTCATAAACCTCAATTTCTCGACCTAATCCTTCCGGATTTGTTTCCCCCTCCCCTTTACATCTTCTCTTCAGAATTCATACCCGAAACCACCTAACTTAATCCTCGTTATTTCAGCATTGAAATTGTGTATAGATGCACTCCTCGGCACTGCATTTCGCCTGATGAGGAATAAATTTGCGGCTGGGAGGTGGTTGCAGGTGCGTAGTTAGCATGGGAGATTAGAACTAATCGGTTTTCCGCAATCATAACACCAGCGTCAGCCAGTTAGGTTGAGGTACCGAAAGCTGTGCAAACTATGTTGGGTGGGAGAGTGGATTAGTTGCTGCAGGTGGATTTCACAGGATTTGTCAATATTTTGAAAATCATCAATTATTGTGTTGTACACTTCAACGAGCAAAAATTGTTTAAAAAGACAACAGAATTGTTGTTATCTATTAACCCGATCAGATGGAAACAACTCATGAATATATATATATATATATATATTTTTTTTTTTGATGTTTGAAAAATATAGGCCAATATCCTTTTATGTTATTCGTCGTTATGATTTTTTTTGTTATTGGATTGTTACTGTAATAACAGACTAATAACATTTTGGGTTATTTTTCGAACAAATCTTTGTTATATATATATATTTTTTGTTATTTTAACCAAGGGGTTTCCAGCATCGTATCAGACTGGTCACTAATCCGGAATTACTTGGAATTTAAGCAATTACTGAGTAATTCCAGAGTAATCCTGGTAATTCTAAATAATCCCAGTAATCCTGGTAATTCCATGATTCTTTTTTGTGAAAACATACTTCGGAAAATAATAAAATAATAGAAAATAACTGTTTAAAAGATATTTTCGATAAACCTTTTATGATTCTATTTAATGCCTATTAATTTTCATGTAAGAAACCATAGTTATAGCTAGTACGGTATCATTCGGATTATGGGTAAGTAATTTAGTAATTCCAGAATTACTTCGCAATTCTGCAGTAATTCCTGTAATTCTGGAATTACCTAGTAATTCCGTAGTAGTTCGTGTAATTCCATAGTTACTCAGTAATTCGTGTATTTCCCATCAATTCAACCCGGAAAAAAGTTGAATTTTGGAATGTTGAAATTGTGGTAGCTTGAATATTACTTCTTTTTTGAAATTTATCATTTTTTTGCAACAAAATCTGTCACCACTTCCTGATGAATATAACCATCATTTTTTTCTGTGTACTTGTAATTCTTTAAAGGTAAATCGGCAGAATGCATTTTGCTTTTCCTTGATGCCTTTTATGGTTGTAAGAAGTACAGAGCGGATTCGGAATGTCCGCAAATTCGGATGTTCTCTAATGCAAATGTCAAAATCAGTTGTCAAACTGATGTTGATATTTACCCCATTATTCGATGATTTCCAAGTAGGGTGTCCAATTTTCCCGGGTTTTGAGTTTCCCGGAAAACTAAATAAATTTTTTTTTATTCCCGGGAATTTATTGAAAACGTCATAAAATCTATGTTTTCTTTATATTTGTTATGATTTTCATGCTTTAAAATCTAATATTAAAAATTAATAGTATTATACAATTTTAACAAGGATAGCACTTTTAGATAGTTTTAAAGATTTTTTTGTTCTTTGTTGTGCTTTGAATTTTAAATGCACTCAAACGCCAAAATCAGTTGTCAAACTGATGTTGATGTTTACCCAATTGTTCGATGATTTCCAAGCAGGACGTTTAATTTTCCCAGATTTTGAGTTTCCGGGAAAACGGGAAAAAATATTTATATATTCCCGGAAAGTTTTTGAAAAAGTCATAAAATCTATGTTTTCTTTATATTTGCTATGTTTTTCAAGCTTTAAATTTATAGAATTAGCTCAATACTATTAATATCAATCTAAACAAGAATAGCAGTTTTTAATTAACAAAAACAAAAATGACAAAGTTTCAACTTATAAATTGTAATACTAATGTAATTTCCAGGCCAAATAAAGATTTTTGTTTGAGTCCGGAATTCCCCGTACAACATATAAAAATCCCGGGAATTTTGTGCCGGGAATTCCCGGGTTGGACGCACTATTGCCAATCACGTGGTTTTGTGCGTTTGACAGCTGTCATTCGATCCAATTCCAAAGACTTTTCTCAATATGCTGGAAGCTAGGCAGTAATTCCAAGTTATTTTTATAAATTTGACCAATTCTGCGTGGTTTCTGGAAATCTCAAGTAATTCTGGGAGATTATAGTAATTCGTGACATATTGCCAGTAATCCTGGTAATTCCATTTAGACTGGTCAGTAATCCTTGATGCTGGAAACCCCTTGATTTTAACAACAAATCCGATCATTCCAATAACAGTTGGAGGTATTCTTTCATAACAAAACATGTTATTCCAAAGTAATTTTGACTTTCAACCAATATCAGACCAATAACAAATTTTGGTATGATAACATAAACTGCTATAAACCCTTATGCAAAAGTGGATTTTTCAAGAAGATTTTATAACACTTTCCGTTATTTTAACTGTATTTGTTATTGAAATGGCATGAATTTTGTTATTACCTTTTTTTGATTGTTAAAACAATCAAAGGATCAATTTTCTGTTTTTTTTTTCTAATTAAAGTTGCAATATTTTTCATCTGATTAAAAATAAGTCTTGTAAGCTTCAAAGCAACACAAATCGATATCACAAATTAAATTACTTGTGATGGGAAAAGGAAACTATGTCAAGCTCAAACCTCGATTCAATTATGCTTCTTCCAGGAGTAATTGAAAAGATACAGGGCACTAATTACAGAGAAGATAGCATCTCAGAATGGTGGCAAATGGTTGAAAGAAAAAGAACTTTTGATATCATGTTGGTTATTTTTGTACGAGTAACAGCCTTGACCTCGACTGTATCGGACATGAGCAGTTCTCTAGGATTTCGGTCATTCGATTTTTTTTGTATTTTTTAATCCGACTGAAACTTTTTTGGTGCCTTCGGTATGCCCAAAGAAGCCATTTTGCATCATTAGTTTGTCCATATAATTTTCCATACAAATTTGGCAGCTGTCCATACAAAAATGATGTATGAAAATTCAAAAATCTGTATCTTTTGAAGGAATTTTTGATCGATTTGGTGTCTTCGGCAAAGTTGTAGGTATGGATACGGACTACACTAGAAAAAATAATACACGGTAAAAAAATTTGGTGATTTTTTATTTAACTTTGTCACTAAAACTTGATTTACAAAAAACACTATTTTTAATTTTTTTATTTTTGATATGTTTTAGAGGACATAAAATGCCAACTTTTCAGAAATTTCAGGTTGTGCAAAAATCATTGACCGAGTTATGAATTTTTAATCAATACTGATTTTTCAAAAATCGAAATTTTGGTCGTAAAATTTTTAACTTCATTTTCGATGTAAAATTAAATTTGCAATCAAAAGTACTTTAGTGAAATTTTGATAAAGTGCACCGTTTTCAAGTTATAGCCATATTTAAGTGACTTTTTTGAAAATAGTCGCAGTTTTTCATTTTTAAAATTAGTGCACATGTTTGCCCAGTTTTGAAAAAATATTTTGAAAAGCTGAGAAAATTCTCTATATTTTGCTTATTCGGACTTTGTTGATACGACCTTTAGTTGCTGAGATATTGCAATGCAAAGGTTTAAAAACAGGAAAATTGATGATTTCTAAGTCTCACCCAAACAACCCACCATTTTCTATCGTCAATATCTTAGCAACTAATGGTCCGATTTTCAATGTTAATATATGAAACATTTGTGAAATTTTCCGATCTTTTCGAAAAAAATATTTTCAAAATTTTCAAATCAAGACTAACATTTCAAAAAGGCCAAACATTCAATATTACGCCCTTTTAAAATGTTAGTCTTGATTTGAAAATTTTGAAAATATTTTTTTCGAAAAGATCGGAAAATTTCACAATTGTTTCATATATTAACATTGAAAATCGGACCATTAGTTGCTGAGATATTGACGATAGAAAATGGTGGGTTGTTTGGGTGAAACTTAGAAAACATCAATTTTCCTGTTTTTAAACCTTTGCATTGCAATATCTCAGCAACTAAAGGTCGTATCAACAAAGTCCGATTAAGCAAAATATAGAGAATTTTCTCAGCTTTTCAAATTTTTTTTTTTCAAAACTGGGCAAACATGTGCACTAATTTAAAAAAATGAAAAACTGCGACTATTTTCAAAAAAGTCACTTAAATATGGCTATAACTTGAAAACGGTGCACTTTATCAAAATTTCACTAAAGTACTTTTTGATTGCAAATTTAATTTTACATCGAAAATGAAGTTAAAAATTTTACGACCAAAATTTCGATTTTTGAAAAATCAGTATTGATTAAAAATTCATAACTCGGTCAATGATTTTTGCACAACCTGAAATTTCTGAAAAGTTGGCATTTTATGTCCTCTAAAACATATCAAAAATAAAAAAATTAAAAATAGTGTTTTTGTAAATCAAGTTTTAGTGATAAAGTTAAAAAAAATCACCAAATTTTTTTACCGTGTATTATTTTTTCCAGTGTAGTCCGTATCCATACCTACAACTTTGCCGAAGACACCAAATCGATCAAAAATTCCTTCAAAAGATACAGATTTTTGAATTTTCATACATCATTTTGTATGGACAGCTGCCAAATTTGTATGGAAAATTATATGGACAAACTAATGATGCAAAATGGCTTCTTTGGGCATACCGAAGGCACCAAAAAAGTTTCAGTCGGATTAAAAAATACAAAAATTAAAATTGAAGAAAAAAGACCGATTTCGTAGAGAATTGCTCACATGGGTGAAAGAAACGTGAACTTGGCAATTTTATTTGTGTATTGTGCAAATGCAGAAATTGTTAATACGTTGTTTCATTGATTTAGTTGTCAACTCAAAAGAAACTGCAACTGAAATAAATGAAAATGCTATTACGCCTGAAAGCAGACTAAAAGAAACAAAATAAGAAAATACAACTGGTATAATCGTAGTTCATTCAAGCAGAGAAAATCAAACTTTAATCCTCAGTGCTTTTCCGAGTCCGCCGTGTTGAAAGTGATTTTAAACTGTATTAGTTATTTTGTTATAACTTGCTTTTTTTATAACTTAAAGAAATTTGAATTTGCTACAAAAATGTAACACGTGAACAAAAACTGCACCAGCTGTTGGAGAAATCCTGAAACAATGTTTCAGGTTGCATTCTAAACGCCATGCAGTCTAGAAAATCAAGATCTACATAACCCATTTCAAGACCAACTTTCTGCGAGTACAAACCACCCACCAACATCACAACATATTGCACTAGCTGTAGAAGAATAGGTTACACACAACGCCTACTACACCGCCATCACTTCCAGAAGCATAAAACATCTTCCCCTGGAACAACTTAAAGAGAGAGAAAGAGAAGACCGTGTGCGATGGCGCGTGCTTGGCATGGCTGAGGTCGTGACTGGCATTTTTGGCACGATTTCATCGCCAAGTAACATCATGTCACTCTCTCGGTGGTGGCTTTAACCCTCTTTCTCTTGCAGTTGAAGGTGTTACATTGAAGATTTTTAAAGAGTTATTGAAGAATTTAAAATTCAAATCAAAGCAACCGTCTTCTAAGCGGTTACGCAACAAGTCCCGTTTTAAGACCAGAAGCACTCGAATCTCTCCCGATCGCCACGACCTAATCCGATTACACAAAACAAAAAGTTCATTTCTCACCGCGTCCAGACTCCAGATCACTGCACAATTCCCGAGAAATTCGTGATGAAGATGCTGCGCGACAAGGCGCACAAAGCAGCTTCTGGTTCTAGACGACCCGTTGGGATCGATGTAACCTTTTCCTCTGGCGAGAAGACCTCCGAAACACCCCGAAATTGATCTGTTCGAGCCGATAAACCCCCCCAAACAAAGAGGCTTAACCTTTTGACGCGTCTGAACAGCAATCAGTCCGCAAAGCAGTCCAGAGGGGGCGGAAATCGATCATCCAACGAGCTCAACTTGCCTCAATCCTAGTTGGCCATCTTTCGAGAAGCGGTTGCTCGCACGTGACTCCATTCGACCGTGTGCATTTTGGTCATTTGGCACGTTTTTGACGTAATGACCGTCGTCCGAGCAGCTGCTGCTGCTGCTATCGGCCTGCTACGATCTGACTTCAAACTGAACGGCGCGGCGGCTTTCAAAAGAAATGGCGGTGAAATTTGCGCGCCAAGCAGCCTCCTTCGATTTCGTAATAATTCCCAGCAGACGTCGTGGACTGTCGTGGAGCCTTTCGGGTCCAAAAAAGGTCTCTAATTGACCGGATCCAAGTCGCAAAGGAAGTGACCCTTTGGTCCAACCTGTTGGAGCTTATCAAGATGATGGGGATGCGAGTCTTGCACACGGTGGGGAAAGAAAACTGAAAGAAATGCCATGTGTGATTGACGTTTATGGTGGTTGAGCTTGGAGGGGTTTGGGCTGGTCAGGTTCAAGATTCCACTTTTGCGCCAAAGAAATAAGGTTATCATCGGCCGGTTGCACGTGCAATGGGAGACTGATGAGACTCTCTTTAACGTTATTGAATGCTTGAAGGGAAAAAAAGGACATTCAAGGTGAAAAAGGTGCTGATAATATGTAAAGGAAAAAAGCGATTATGATTGGAATTTTGCGCGCGCTCGTCCCATACTGGTGGTGAAACACTTTGGCCAAGATGGGATGTGTGGATTCTGTGCAATTTCAAAGGTGGTGTGGTGTGAACCACCTGCTTCGGATGGTTGCTCGTTATTGAGTGAATGAAGGCGCAGTCGGATTTGGAAAATGAATGGGCTTTCATTGAACAATGTATGCAGTTATTATACAATGGAATGAAATCAGTTAGCAAGTTGGAATCAATTTAAGAAAAACAAAACATTTAAATGGCAGCAAATTAGACTTGAGTAAAAACAAATATTTCCTGTAAATATTTGGTCATATTTTTTCAATCAAACAAAATCATGTTCACAGAACAGCCCAGAATCGATTTTCCGAAGGCCTTGAAAAAATTTCTCTTCGGATAATCGAATCACAAAACTTGTTTTTTTTTTTTTGTTTGATTTTTGATTGTCGAGGTTGGCCCCAAAACCTAGGTGATTAAAAATGTTTAAATCTAAAATTGCGAACAAAATTTTGGTGATGATTTTTTTTTTGTAATTTAATACTCAATCAACTTTTTAAATTTGACTAAACTTAATCGCAGAACTCGAATTTGATGTTAAAATTAAGTTTAAAAAAACGAAAAACAAAATCGTTCGCGAAGTCATCACATAACAGAGGTTTGGATAATCTTGTCTGGACTTAATAATATTAATGCAAAATTGTTGAAAATTACTATGACACTAAAAAATCAGTTGGTGCCAACATGGTGAAGTCTTCTGGTGATTTTTAAGTTAAGCTCAGTCTAGACAGTCCAGACTCAATTATCCTCAATTATCGAAGGTTTGTATAAGACTTCGGATAATCGACATAGACGAATCGACATAGTTTTTTTTTTCGTATATGTTTTAATTTCTTATTTTTAAGATCAAAAAAATCAAAAATCAAATTCTAATCCAGCAATCCTATTTTAGTCAAATTTGGAAATTTGATTGCCTATTAAATAAAAAAATGTATTTTTTTTATATTTGATCACCACCGTTTTGGCCGCCATCTTGGATTATAAAAATACTGAATCACTTGATTGTAGTTTAGGGGTCAAACTTTTTAGCTCTACAATCAAAAATAAGACATCGATTATTTTTTTGCCAAAATCATTAAATAACTGTAAATATCGGAAAATGATAATTCAAATTTGATCTGAACAGAAAGTCCAGACTCGATTATCCGAAGTTTCGATTATCCAAAGTTCGATTATCCGAAGGTTTGTACGAATCAGGAACAAAAAAAGTTGTTTTTTCGCTTTATTATTTTTCTTGTTTTTAACATAAAACTCGAGTTCGGCGATCCCTTATTAGTAAAATTTTAATATTTGATTGTCTTTTAAATGATAAAATGCAGTTTTTCAAAAAAAATCTGAATCACTTTGGCGTAGTAGGGGTCATACTAAAGCTCGACAATCGAAAGAAGACAGCAAAAAAAAAGTTTGATAAATATTCTTTATCTGATAATTTCATCGATCCATTTTTCCAGTAATAAAACAATTTCAAGTATACAAAAATTCAGAAAAGTTGCAAAAAAAAATAAACATAAGAAGCTACATGTAAAAAATAGGGGACTCATAAAAAGCAAATCGAAAAACTTTTAGAGACCATTATTAAACATGTCATTAATTATTATCTGATGTAACGTCATGATTCGAATTCCCGGACGCTTCGAAACCCGGACACCTCATCTTGTTTTATCAATTATTTTGATATATGTTCGCATTATGAATGTCAAAACTGTGTTATTTGATGAATTCTAACATCAATTTTCATTTAGAGTTTGTTTAAACGCTGTAGTTAATGCCAAAACAATTATATAAAATAAAATTATAAGTTTACCAAAAATGTGAAACATTTCACTGAAATATTTCATAAACGTCCGATGCACCGGGAAGGCAAAACAGAAATTTATGGTTTTGATATCCTTGAATTCTAGCAAACTTTTGTATAAATTATCGATTGTTTTGATGTTTTGAGCTTATTTAATGGGCGTTATATTCAATATTTGGCCCTTTTAAAATGTTAGTCATGATTTAAAAATTTTCAAAATATTTTTTTCGAAAAGATCGGAAAATTTTACGAATGTTTCATGTATTAACATTGAAAATCGGACCATTAATTGCTGAGATATCGTCATAAGAAAATGGTGGGCTTATTGGGTGATACTTAGAAAACTTCAATTTTCCTGTTTATTTTCCCTCAAGCGGCTGTATCTCAGCAACCAGAGGTCCAATCTTCAATGTCTCTTGGACAATTTTATAGAAAATTTTCTGAACTTTTCAAAAAAAATATTTTTAGAAATGGTCACTCATGCTCACTATTAAAAAAATGAAAAACTGCAAATATTTCGCTAAAATCAAACTTTCGGTAGCTTTATCTTGAAAACGGAGCCCTTTATCAAAAAATCTGTATAGTACTTTTCGATTGCAAATTCAATTTTGCATTAAAAAGTAATGTCAAACTTGTTTTTGCATGAAACTTCGATTTTTTCCAAAAATCATATTTTTTTCAAAAATTCATAACTCGGCGGCAGATTTTTTGACCATGTTTCTCTATGGCTCAAAAGTTGCGGATTTTTGTCCCCTAAAACATATCAAAAAATCTCGAAAATAAAAAATACGTATTTTGGGAAATTGAGTTTTAGTGAAAAAAAAGTTGATAAAAAAATCTGCAATTTTTTTTCCGTGTACCTATTTTTTTCTCAAAAGTCCTCAACAATACCTACAACTTTTCCGAAGACACCAAATTGATCAGAAAATTCACTCAAAAATTACAGCTGTTTGAATATTTACATACCATTTTTGTATGGCCAAAATTGTATGGAGACTTGTATGGGTGAACCAATGACACAAAATAGCATATTTGGTCATAGGGACGGCCCCCACAAAGTTTGAGCCAAACCAAAAAATACAAATAAAATCCATTTCCGGTTTTGGTAGAGAATTGCTCCATTTTAATTTGAAAATTCTGAGGAAAAGTTGTTAGAAAAGATGATATTTCTACATTTCCAACTTGTTACATGATTTTTTGCAAGCTATAACATAAATGATATGCTTCTAAGTGTCCGGATTTCGAATCATGACGTTACATCTTGCATGAAACTATTCAGTTATTTCATCAAGAGGATTACAAATCTTTATTAATCTAACTCTTAACCCAAAAATCTCATGAAACATCGTATTTAGTCTAGTATTTTGATGTAATCACTAAGGATAATTTAAAGTTAAAGCCTGCTCCAAAATTATTTAGCTTGTGCCGGGTTTGCCCTTCTTCAAGCAAATGAATGAAGTTTTGTTCAAATCATGATCAGTGTTGCTGTTAAGCTACCATTATTTTTCAAAATAACTTTTTTTTATCCTTTTTTTGTTACTATACATCTCAATTTAAAAAAAAATATTCATCATATTTTTAAGCGAGCCAACACATGGGGACCATCCATAAACCACGTGGACACTTTTTTGAAAATTTGTTACCCCCTTCGTGGACAATTGTCCATACAAAAAAAAACTTTTTTGTATGGATCGTGGAAAATCGCCATACCCCCCCCCCCCTTAATTGTCCACGTGATTTATGGATGGTCCCATGAATATAAATGCAAAAAATGCTTTAAAATTGGTTTTGAGTTGATTTAACTTCTGTTTTCATTAATATTTTTAAGTATTTTAAAAACATATTTTTTTGCCCTCTAGTTGTTCAAGCCAATTTTAAAGGAGGAATGAGGGGGGGGGGGGGGAGGGTTGGATTGACATTTAAAAAAAAAATATGTTGACAAAACCTACAGAGAATATTTTTTATTTATATTTTTTAACAAAGAACAAAACATTACAACTAGGACGGATGTCGTCTCCATACATTAGATTGAATGAAACAAATAAAATATCAAATATTTAGCGCTTATTCGCCCATGAAGAGGAAGCTTTTCCAAATGAATTCGTAATGTTCTGCATGAATCAAATATTCACTGTGTTGTTCACTCATAATCCTCTCTCAAACCGAATAAAGAGAAAAAGCTTTTTCTCATTCACTCGCTTCTAAGCGTGATAGTTTTAGTGCAATAGTCAACAATGTTCACGATAGTCATTCACTACTTTGCAGTCCTTGTAGTAGTGTGGATCAATCCGCCAAATGAACTTTACACAAGTGAATCTCCCACACTCTGAAGAACGCCGTGTTGTCAGTCATTCATATCTGTCTACTTCTTTGCCCTATAACGTGATTGAATCGCGTGAGACACCAACCAAAAAAAAAATGCACAAGCTTTTATGCTGACTTGGTCTCTCTATCTCTCCCTCATTCTTTCTTCTTGGTCAGCCAATGTTTATGTTTACAGCCAAGTACGTTGAACCGGTTGGAGCAACAGCAAAAAAAACAAAATTGCACCGCGCTTTTGTGAAGGTTGAGAACCCAGGGCAATTTAAGTGACCCAGAAACAGTAGGGTTTGCTAGTGGGAAAAACTCTTTAGAGTTAGATTAATCTAGGGAAATTTTTTGCTTGTAGTTTTTCATGCTTCTTTTCAGTGGAATTAATGAACAAACCGGATCTTGAACAGATGAGGCGTTTCACTTTGAGATGTAAGTCAAGCAAACAAGCCCCCCTTTTCCGAGAATTAAACCAAACAAACCAGTGAAGTGTAATAGAACACCTAAATAATTCGTTTGTTTATTTGGACATGTCCAAATAAACTTGTTTTTCCTGCCCCTTTGCCAAAGGGTCTTCTACAGCTACGAACTAAATGAGACGAGACGAGAAGTTTGGTGGTCATTTCTTCCCGTGGTTTTATGTTGCCAAGCTGCCAATTTGTGGTTGGTTCTAGTTTGAGCTAAGAATGTTTATTTTCTTCTTTCAAGAGCTCCAGCGTGGCTTTGAATGACAGTCAAATTGAGATACTTCAATTTTGTTCAACCTCATTTGACTTCAATGAAAATTCAAAATTTTGGTCCCCTAAAACTAAATTTAAAATTGCGATATTCTGTAGTTCATATAATATTGCAACTAACTCCTAACTTCCAAATCAACAAGTAAACCCAAAACCAAAGTTGCCATTAATCACCTTTTATGACTCAATCAACACACCAATAAAATGTCAATTCCCATGTCCCCTCGACCCGTTGACGATCCATGGGGAACGGAAGCGAACCAAAAAATAAAACAGCCCGTTGCTGGTGGCCACTCCCTGATGCTGTCATCAGCCTAAACTGAAAGTCAACGGTGGCATGCGGTCTGGTTAAGTGTCTTTTCGGATTTATGCTGCGTTCTTCGATCACTGGCGCCTATAGCTTAAGCTGAGCTTAACTCTTGGTTCCGCTTGCTTTGAGAGGCTTGAGGCGCCTCACGATGTGAGTCGGTTAGGAGTTTTGCCCTCCCTTTTAGAACGTAGGGTTAGAAGTCATTTCAATTTTAAATTTAATCTGTTGCGAATTGAGTGAATTCTAATTGCTGCCATTTTTTTATGCTCGTGAATAGAATTTGTCATAGCTGAGCAATTCTTTAGCATTTCACATATTTTTTTTAGATTATTAAATTTGTGTTTTTTGACTTGGATGAAACTTTGTCCATGCATTCCTTATGTGAAAGAAGCCATTTTGAATTATAAGTTTTTCCATGCAATGTTGAGGGCTGGTCTTACAAAATGGACATTAGAGTGACAATAAAAAAATCGACCTCAGGGATACCCCCTGATTCGATTCCGTAGGCAAAAATTAGTATCTGTAAAAAAACCGAAAAGTTGGCGATAAAAAATCTTTCATTCAAAAACGACTCTTTTAAATCGCTAATAATTCGTCTTGTTTAACTCGGATTGTTTTCCGGTCTTGGACAAAGTTGTTTGTCATAAAATTTTGCTCAAGAATACTTGACAATGATCCGACACATTTAACGCCACCTTTTGATGGAATTCGGAATTTTGCTTTTCCCCATACATTTTTGCAATTTGTCCCGTTCAAACTTCAACGCTAAAAAAAAACATACCTTAACCGATGTGGCAAAAAAAATTGCACAATTACTTATTTTTGCCCAGAGAATCGAAACTGGGGATACCTCTTAAGATTAAAAAAAAAATTATTGCCACCCCCATGGCCATGTCAATGTTCGAAAATCTGTATCATGAGAAGAGATTTGCTGTCTTCGGAAAAGTTTCAGGTTATGACAAGGACAATTCTTAAAAACAAGGTACATGGTGAAAAATTGATTTTTGATTTATATCATTAAAAGTTGAATCCCAAAATAAGTATTGTTTTTTTTAATTTCATTCAATTATTTAAAGGGACACATTAATGCATCTTTCACGCTACAGTTTGGAATGTTGTAAAATCTGGTACCGGATGGTGTTGTTTGAAAAAATAATTGTAAATATTGTCAAAGAAAATTTTGAAAATAATTTAGCCGAAATTGCTAAAGTGCATCGTTTTTAGGTTATAGGTCATTCCATGTAAACAACTTCGATGTTTAGATTTTTTCAATTTGAAAACATTCATGAAGAAAAATTACCCCTGAGCAATTCTGTAGGAAATCGGCAGATTTTGTGCATTTTCTTCTTTTTTTTAATTTGGCCCAAACTTTTTGGGGGCCTTCCCTATGGCCAAAGAAGCCATTTTGTGTCATTGGTTCATCCATATTACAATTATAATAAAAATGTTAAATTTTTTTTTATTTTTTTTTAAATAAATTGCAAAAAATAACAGTTCTTCAATATCTTTTTTTTAAACCAAGATATTTTCCTGAAAAATTGCCTAATATTTCTGAGACAAATGTTCCAGTATTAAAAATCAAACTTAGTGTAATTAGAATCGACTAGTATTCAGATGCAGAAATTGAAATCAGCAATTGAAAAAAACGACTGTAGAAAAACGATTTTCAATGTGTTAAAATTAAACTTTTGTGATATATTCTACTATTTTCAATAAAAATGCTACTCGAATTCCACAAAATCCAGATGGGTAGAAACAATATTAAAAAAGGTAATTTAAAACTTTGAATAAAACAATACTGTCTGTCCTTTGCTTGATATTGAGTGTTTTTATTTGGTTTTATTTTTAAAATAGTATCGTTTAGAGTCATAAAAATAAATACTCACATTTATTTAATATAATTTTTTGTCAAAGTGAAAAGTGATTAATTAATTACTGGGCCAAAATGATCAGTTACATTTTGGCCCAGTAATTAATTGGCAGACTGGGCTAAAATCACTTTTTTTATTCTTTGTTATAGTTGCTGGTTCAAATCTTAATCACTTATTTTGGATGTTTTCAATTTTTTGGCAAGATTTTTGAAATTTAAAATTATTTTTATAAAAAAAAAAACAGAAAGTTTCACAACAGTAGCAATTTTTTAGTTTTTTAAATCTGGAGCCACAGTTAAAATAGGAGCTTAAGCATTTTGGCATATTGAACTGATTTGTTAAATCACAGGCAATACGTAACTAGGGGAAATATACCCAATATACCCATTTTAATCACTCTAAGCCGTTCGACCAATTCTCATAACTTTTGCAGTTTTCCTCTATTAAATCAACATGTTTAGATACATCAACAATGGAGCGTTGCTTGCTCCCTTTTATTTGAGCTATTTGTTACTTTGCAACAGTCAAAAACACTGTAATTCATGATCAAAGTGCTGATAGGCCGATAATAGAAATAGGCTGAGAAATGGTATATTTACCATATTTTACAAAATCTGAAAATTTAAATGATTGCAGGGGGATCAGCTATTAGGAATGTTATGAAAAAGTTGCATGAAGCCTGAGAATTTTCGAAATAATTCTTATACGTTATATTTAAAAAGTTCTAAAATGCGTTTTTTTAATCTACGTAAATTGCCTAAAACCTGAAAACGGTTCACTTTATCAAAAAAATGTGTTAAATCAATTTCGAATGCAAATTTGTTTTTTTGCATTTTAAAGCTATTTTTGAAATTTTGCTTGCAATATTTAAGATTTTGTTTTTAAAAATCACATTTTATTAAAAAATGTCTAAGAAGACTTTCTTAGTCCACTTAAATATATTAAAAAACCAGAAAATTAAAAAAAAATACTAATGCCGTTCTTTGCCGAAGACAACAAATCGATAAGAAAATCCCTCCTAGTGATACAGATTCTTGAATATTCTCATGTTATTTTGTATGACCTGCCCGCTAAATTGTTTTGTAGTCTATACTTATTTGTAATCAGTAACCAGAATTATCACAAACTCCTTTCACGCAATAAGTTGTAAACAGCGTCAAAATGATATTGGTGGCGTTTACTTCGCATCGCCATACAACAAGGGGGGAAATAAAGATTTGCTTATCACCACTCAATACCTCGAATTTATGAAGTTCTGCCAAATTCTCCAGAATTCGCAATCTTATCTGGAGCAAACCCCGATTAAGCGTGTTCGCTGTTTTTTTCACTTCAATTTCTTTCAATCCGCTACAGTGTGCTGCTAAATTTCGTAGGGTGAACTCATCGCGATTGTTATTTGCTCAGCTTAAAGTATGAAGTGAAATTTTACAGTAAGAATTAAAAAAAATAATTTTTATATGGTAACTTTCAGAAAATGGCATCGAACAGCAATGAATCAAACGAATCTAGTGAAGGTTATCATTAGGCTTAGTGATTTTTCACGCTCGAAAATTGCAAATTTCACGGGGACCTCAATTTCAAAACACCAAATTTCACGCAAATTTCGCGGAACTTTAAAAATGTTAAAATAACTCTGAAAATCTTATGTTTAAATCACAGAAAGCACTTTTTATGCTGCATTATGTATTATTATGTAAAAAAAAATCTTTACTAAATTTGAATGCGACAAAAAAAATCTTCCAATTTCCAAAAAAAAACCTCCTGGCTATTGGATGGGCTCTATATATATATTTTTAAACAAAATGTAAGGCACGCGTATTCTCATTTACTTAATTGCTCTTTTAATATTCGACTAACAAAGCTCAAATGTTTTCGCTAATTTGCTTCTGTTATATCATTTTACATTTTATTGAATTTCATATCAAAGCTAGATTTTCCCAGTCAAAATGAGTAAAATAAATTGAATTTTCAGCGTCATTTAGCCCATTAAACATATTTTTATGGGTTTTAGCTCATTTGTCAAAAACTAAATTTATAAACAATTTGCAAAAATAATATAATTTTTAACAAAATCGAAATTTTTATTCTAAATGAGAAGAGAAAACAAAAAAGGAGTATTTTTTAACTTTCAAAGGAATAATCCACCCAAATAAACAAATATCGTTAAAATTTAACAGGCCAAAAAAAAAAATTGTTACCTATATTTTTAAAATATGATTCTAAAGATAAAAAAATACTCTTTATTTTATTTTGAATAAAACAAAGCTTGATTCTTTTAATTTCTTTCAAAACTATACCTTTCAAATAAAATAGCACTAAAATTTTTAATACAGCGAATGAAAATATTACTAAATTTTCTTAGTTTCTAAAAACCTCAAAAATCTCAACATTTCTTCAAATGGTTCATATCAACTTGACACACATATATAATGAAGCTTTTTAATTGAAAACTAATAAAATTTCTTTTCTTTTTGGATGAAATATTTATTAAGTTGTTAGGCTGGTACAAATTTTATTAAAAGTTTTTGTCTCCCCCCCCCCATTTTTAGAATGTTTGGGATCATTTTAAGAATGTTTGGGTTGATTTAAAAATCATTCGAATTTTTGAAAATTTTCGATGTTTGTTATCGCAAAATGTTTTTTTTTTTTGCTAAAATTTTTGTTTTTGTCAAATCTTATATTTTTTGAAAACTAATGATTGCAAAACTACTGAACTAGTGTAAAATGCATTTTAAAACACTTTTTCCATGCAAATGTTGAAACTATGGCTTGTTATTTCAATATTTGTATTTTTTATTTAATTTTTTTGCCCATATTTGCATTCAATGATTCGAGAAAATTGATAAATTTAACGAATTTCACGCCGATTACGAAATCGTCAAAAATCATTAACCCTATATTAGTAATAAAACCAGGGTCTCACTCGCTAAATTCTACAGTAGTTCATAACATTATTTAACATTTGATAAGTTACTTTATGAAAAATCGTTACATTTTCACACAAATATAAAATTTCACGGGATTTCGCGGAAAAAGCCAAATTTCGCGGATTTCACGCTGTCCGCGAAATCGTGAAATTTCACTAACCCTAGTTATCATGACCAAATAGTCCAATACCTGTTGCAAAAAGCCACACTACGGAGTGTAAAATTTGAACTGAACTTGGATAACACCCAAGCAGGGAATTTCAACGCGTGCAGTCTGTTTTTGGAAGAATCGAAAAAGTGGTATTTCGTGCTGGCCAGCAGTGGCTCAAACTCGTCGAAAACATTGACCGAAGATGTGTTGTTCCCTGCGAAAGACCATGCGAGAACAAATGGAGAGTTTTCGTTGTTCAGCGTTTTCCGGTCGTACTGCGACATTGAAGATTATTGGAACCAGGCTGAAGGCGAAAAGAAGTTTGTTCTGTTGACGAACAAAGAGCTGAACCATTCGGATGTCTCCGAGTGCACGGAGATGGATGAAATCTTCAAAATGTCTGATTCGAGCAAGTTTCACACACTCAACACAACAAACGCAACGCTGAGACAGTTTGCGACTTTTACGAATCGTGAGTTTGAAATGGTTCGTAAAGCTATTGTGGCCCTCTTTATCGACGGTGAAATGAGTCAAATTTTGAAGGATTACAAAAGCCCGCTGGCGCAGTTATTCTCGCTGCGGTATGGAAAGGTGAAGTTTGCTGAAAACTTTAGTGAGTTCAACAAGGATCCCCGGGTGAGGAAACTGTTCAACCTGCTCAAGGAAGATTTCGCAAAGATCGAGACGGATATCGCAACGGTTTCCGTCGAAAGAACCAACATGGAGGATTTTTGGACCATTTCGTCACGGAATCTGGTGCTGCCCCCCGTGGTTGATCGTGCTACTGTGAAACAATTCTTCGACAGTTTAGTGATCGGAAGTGCTCAGCCATGTGGGCAGGATTTGCAGAAGCAAACCAACAACGAGTGGCGGCTTTGGATGCTCAGCTGGGTCGAGAGGGAAGATTTTGAACTGCTGACTAAAAATCAACTGGAGCAGCCTTGTGTCAGCTTCAAGAAGGCGTTTGAAGAATGGGAGAGCGGTACTGTTGCAGCCAGAGGAAGAAAATGTTTGAATCTTGAAGATGGCATGCGATTCCTTCAATATGTTGAATTCGAACTGGACTATTCGCTTCGGAACTGTACTAAACAAGCTTCTGAGGAGTTGTCGAAGATCGAGCAACAGTTCATTCGTCGTAGAATAGTTTATAATAACCAATATTATCCTCCAAGTAGAGATCAGTACCTCTACCTTCAGGACACCAAGCTTATCGATCGGCTGTACAGCACTTTCAACAATGAAAAGGTGTTCGTTTTGGAAGCTGAGCCGGGCATGGGAAGGACGACTCTTTGGCGGTATTTGGCCTTTTATGCGCAAAATAAGTATCCAGATTGCGCAGTATTTTTGATACATTTGAACAAATTATCGAAAACATTCGGAACAGACGGAACAGAGATGGAAGATTTGTTTAAATGCTCTGACAAAAGATTAAACGGGGGAATCTTAAAAGATGACAGTCGTAAAAAGTTAGTTTTTTTGGACGGATTCGATGAACTGAGTGCGCAGAAAACATGTTTCTTTGAAAACTTGGGCGATTTAAACAGAGACAAAGTAATTGACATCGTGGAAACAATTTTAGAGCGAAACAATACCAAAGTATTTTTCAACTGTAGACATATTTTTACCAACATGTTTCAACTTACCTTTAATGTTAAAGCCATGCAGTTGGAACAGTTTAATGATAATGAGAAGATTGAGTTTTTAAGCATGTTTTGGAATATTTCAGAACAAAACAAAGCTAAATTTGAAGTGTTTGCCAAACATGTTTTAAGTAAGCTAAAGAAGGATATCAAACAAAATTTGTTTAAAATCGTAGAACTACCTTTGATGCTTAAAATGTTGGGTGAATGGTACTCAGAATCAATTAAAAAGTTTTTGTCCGAAGATAAAAATACCATTGAAGCTAGTGAAAAGCTATCAGATGTGAATTTGTTCAAGAATTATGTGGAAAATTCAATTAAAAATGCCATACATAAAGGAAACAACTTAAACAATGTTGAAATTACGACTGAATACTATCAACGTGACTATCAATTGCTTTCTGTATACAAAATGGTCCCAGAAGACTTGTTGAGCGAACTAATTGAATTCAATCCTAATCTGATCAAAAGTGAGTCAGAAATCACATCAGAAATACTGTGCAATCGGAACGAATCCAGCGTACTACAAGTTGTAGATGGAATCCCAATGTTTGCTCACTTGGCTTTTGCTTCCTTTTTATGTGCAAGATTTTTCTACGAAAATGTAGAAAAAATAAAAATTTCAGATACAATGGTAGAGAAGTTTGCGGAATTTTTCGAAAACAACGCGCTTTTACGCGTATTTTTCTTTTCAATGGTTGAATCCGAACCCAAAGATGACCTGATGCTATTCGTCAGCAAACTGGGCGAACGCTCTGCTTTTTGGGCGTGTGAAGGAGATTGCTTTAATGTGGTCAACTATTTAAAAAACGTGTTCAAGTATAACGAAATTCGGACCCCATTTTACGGACGATCAATGCTGCAAGTTGCCGTTGAGTACAACTCGCAAAAGGTTCTCGAAGTTCTATTGGAGTTAAAAGTCAACCTCGATTGTGCCGATTATTGTGACGAAAATCCGTTACAGGTTGCTTGTCGAAATGGGCATTTTGAAATTATGCAAGCCTTGCTTTCGAAGGGAGCTACACTTAATATAGTCCAGCGTGTGGCAAATTTTCTCGGTTTTGTATTTGATCTTTATGACAGTGGACAAAACACGATTCTGCATTACGCAGCTAAACATGGCTCTGTTGAAATGGTCCAGTTTCTGATTGACCGTTCCGCTAGGATTGATGTTGAAAACAATCTCGGTGAAACTCCACTGTTTTTGGCGGTAAGAAATAATCACCTAGCTGTTGCTGAGCTTCTCATAAAAACAGGTGCCAACATTAGCCATAAGGATCATTATTCTTCATATATCCTACATGCAGCAGTGAAAAGTGGAAATGTGAACTTGGTTAAACTTATCCTTGATTATGCAAGTAATCAAAATATAGACAAAGCCACGTTTATTGATTGTCGTGACTACGCCAAAAGAACTCCTCTGCATGTCGCAGTTCAACGCGACTTCCAAGATGTGGTGGCTTTTCTTGTCTCGAGTAAAGCTAACGTCAACGCCATTGATAAAGATGGCGAATCTGCGTTACATATTGCATCCATTCATGGACATTTAGAGCTAGTTCGCTGTTTGATTGAAGGCAAGGCAAATCCAAATCTGTTGAATTCTTCCAGACAAACGCCACTTTACGTCGCGATTGTGAGTGGACACTTGGAAGTCGTTAAATTTTTAAGAAACATAGGTCCGGACATTCGGCGTATCAATCACCACAAAAAAAGTGTTTTGAATGCAGCGGTAAAATCTGGCAATGTAGAGCTTGTAAAATATTTGATGAAGCAATTTCGCGATGCTTCCGACTCTGCTATCTTGTATGCAGCAGAGTGGAAACACACGGAAATATTTAAAGTTCTTCTCGCACACGGTGCCGATCCAAGCACCAGAGATTCTGTTACCGGTGAAAAAGATGGCAAATATGAGCTTGACACATCGGGCACCAACATTGTGTTCAAAACCCTTGGTGGAAAAATTCGCGAACGATTATTTTATGTACGAGGTCGGTCAAACTCTGACGAAAGTAGTACATCGAACTGAAAATCTTCAATTTTTAAATCACAATTTAGATAACATGAATGTACACACAGCAAAAAATGCGATGGTTAAATCGCATGCAAAGGCATGCACATCACCTTCATCGGTGACAAGAAAAAATGAAAATTTTGGGAAATTTGAAGAGATACCCCCTGGATCGATTCTTTAGACAATTATAAGTTACTGTGCCAATTTTGAGTCAAATCGGTTAAGGCTAAGAGGTCGCTTTTTATCGTTGAAGTTTATATGGGGAAAATCGCTAAAATGTATGGGAAAAAACATCGCTTCAAGATTTTGGCAGCAGGTGTCGCAGGTCTCACCCAAAATTGTCCAAGTGTGAGATTCTTGTAAGAAATTTAATTTCCTGCAACTTTGTCGAAGAGTGCAAGAAGATCCGAGTTGATCCTGATGAGTTATTAGCAATGCGATGAACAGAAATTGGCTTATATACTTGAAAGAATATAAGGGGTATATAAGAAGTACATAAGAAAATAATTTTTACTGGAAAAATCATCAAAAATCAGGATCGAATCGTTTTGTACCCTTCGACAAAGTTGTAGGAAATTAAATTTCCTACAAGAATCTCACTCTTGGAAAATTTTGGGTGAGACCCGCGCCACCTGGCAGAAAAATATTAAAACGATGTTTTTCTGCATACATTTTTGCGATTTTCCCCATATAAACTTCAACGGTAAAAGCGACCCCTTAACCTTTACCGATTTGGCTCAAAATTTACACAGATACTTATTTTTGCCTAAGGAATCGAATCCCTGATGTATTTTTTTTTTATTGTCACCCTAATGTACATTTTTGCAAACACAAAAAAAAATTGCAACCGATGTGATTCAAACCCAGCACCAACAGTGAGGACTGGTGCCTTAGCCCACTCGGTCATCAGACCAATGAAAAGCTGTAAGGATAAGCTTGACATTTCGGTCAAGTAGGTTTCCCATTCTGATGGGAAACCATATTTTAGAGTCTAAAATTACATTAAATTGCATAAAATAATGGATAATTCTCCGCCAACTCACACAGCAGTTGCCCCGACCCCTCTTCGATTTGCGTGAAACTTTGTCCTAAGGGGTAACTTTTGTCCCTGATCAAAACTTTTTTTCGTAGAATCGCGATAACTCGTGATGTTTATAAGCAAACCCCTTATGTCTATACATCAAATTTTTTTGTAACTGTCTGTTCTACAACTTTGTAGAACATTGTTACGCTCTAAAAAATAACCCTGCAAAGTTAGAAAAAAACACTAAATTTTAAAATGAAAATTTTTGTTCTAAATGAAAAAATGACCCTTCTGGGTAAATGTAGATTCAAAAAGTACATTAAATTTCCTATAAAATGACATGTTCCAAAATTTTTTACAGTCAAGTAACGGAAAATGGCAGATTTTTTAAAACTTTTTTAGTGTTTTTTTCGATGAAAAATACGTTTTTTCGGAATTCTGAGTACGCTATCAAATTAAGCGTCTAATTTTACATAAAAGTCCCTTTGACACCAAATTTCTATCTCATAACCGTTTCAGGCTGAAAATTATTGAAAAACACCTCTTTTTTCGCATGTTCAAAAATGGAAGGGGTCGTACCGCCCCTCCGTCACGAGATATCAAAAAACGGACCTCGGATTCGTGATCAGGGACAAAAGTTATCCCTTAGGACAAAGTTTCACGCAAATCGAAGAGGGGTCGGGGCAACTTTTCCCGATTTCGTGTGAGTTGGTAGAGAATTACCCTAATGCAATATTCATTTTACACCCAGGCCTTTTACACGCAGTTGGATTACTAATTTTTTAGATGTGAATGGTTGTAATATTTATCATGAAATAATGACAGATTTTGTGTCAAAAAGGGTATAATATTACATCTGGAACTGGTTAATTTTCATCAGGTTCCCGAGCAGACGGAAATAACTTGGGAATAACATTTTTTTGATACTTGAAAATACCAGGCCAATAACATTTTATGCTACTTTTAACAAGATTTGTTATTCGTCGTTAAGTTTTTTTTTTGTTATTGGAGTGTTAATGTAATAACAGACTTACAACATTTTTGGTTATTCTACGAACAAATCTTTGTTATTATTATTTTTGTTATTTTAACAACTAATCCGAACATTCCAATAACAGTTGGAGGTATTCTTCCATAACAAAAAATGTTATTCCAAAGTTGTTTTGGCTTTCAACCAATATCAGACCAGTAACAAATTTTGTTATGAAAACATTAACTGTTAATAAACCCTTATGCAAAAATGGGGTTTTCAAGAAAATTACATAACATTTTCTGTTATTTCAACAGTATTTGTTATTAAAATGGCATGAATTGTTATTACCGTCTGCCCGGGTTCACCTTTTTTTGTAAACTTACTCAAAAAAGATTTAATATTGAACCTTTCAAAATTAAACCTTTTTTTCTGTGTAGCTTATATCACGTTTTTCAATTGGGTCCTAAGATTAAGATAAAATTTGTGATATGATTGTTCACAACGATAATGCTTATTTTTCTGAGCACACAATAAAAAAAACATAGTAATATTACATCTTTTATGTCACAAGAAATGGGTAATTTTGCCACTGAAAATGTGTAAATTTACCACTTTTCTGGTGTTCTAAATTGCGGTAAAATTACACCATAAAAGAGATAATATTCAACCTTCCAAAATGACACCTTTCAAATTTACATTATTTTTTACTATGTACAATAACCCCGGTCGGAAAAGGATTTAAATTGAATTTGTCAACGATGTAAAAAAAATAACTTCCCGATCCTTCTTTACAGAAAAGGTCCTGCCTATCAGCTCGTTCCAAGGGGACCAAGGTTGATCCATTGAAAATATGTTATCTTGTCAATTCATTTATTAGCAATAAAATGAAAAAAATATGAGAAATTAATTTTAATTTGTTTTTTTTTTTTCTTTTTGAGCAAAAAAAAAATTGGACTTAAGGACCCAATTGAAATAAAATATATATTTTTTACGAGATTCCAAGGAAATTTCCAAAAGTCACGGTTTTTTCATCCGCAAAATTCACTCAGCCTGAACATATCCCAACAAAATACTTGTTTTATATTTAGTTGGGTAATTCTCTACCAACTCACACGAAATCGGGAAAAGTTGCCCCGACCCCTCTTCGATTTGCGTGAAACTTTGTCCTAAGGGGTAACTTTTGTCCCTGATCACGAATCCGAGGTCCGTTTTTGATATCTCGTGACGGAGGGCGGTACGACCCTTCCATTTTGAACATGCGAAAAAGAGGTATTTTCAATAATTTGCAGCCTGAAACGGTGATGAGATAGAAATTTGGTGTCAAAGGGACTTTTATGTAAAATTAGACGCCCGATTTGATGGCGTACTCAGAATTCGAAAAACGTATTTTCATCGAAAAAACACTAAAAAGTTTTAAAAATCCTCCCATTTTCCGTTACTCGACTGTAAAAATTTTGGAACATGTCATTTTATGGGAAATTTAATGTACTTTTCGAATCTACATTGTCCCAGAAGGGTCATTTTTCATTTAGAACAAAATTTTTCATTTTAAAATTTCGTGTTTTTCTAACTTTGCAGGGTTATTTTTAGAGTGTAACAATGTTCTACAAAGTTGTAGAGCAGACAATTACAAAAATTTTGATATATAGACATAAGGGTTTGCTTATAAACATCACAAGTTATCGCGATTTTACGAAAAAAGTTTTGAAAAAGTTACTTTTGCGTTTCTCTTTGTTTCGTCGTCCGTGTCTGTCGCGGGTGACCATGAACGGCCATGATCGATGACGACCAACTTTTTCAAAACTTTTTTTCGTGAAATCGCGATAACTCGTGATGTTTATAAGCAAACCCCTTATGTCTATATATCAAAATTTTTGTAATTGTCTGCTCTACAACTTTGTAGAACATTGTTACACTCTAAAAAATAACCCTGCAAAGTTAGAAAAAACACGAAATTTTAAAATGAAAAATTTTGTTCTAAATGAAAAAATGACCCTTCTGGGACAATGTAGATTCGAAAAGTACATTAAATTTCCCATTAAATGACATGTTTCAAAATTTTTTACAGTCGAGTAACGGAAAATGGGAGAATTTTTAGAACTTTTTTAGTGTTTTTTTCGATGAAAAATACGTTTTTTCGGAATTCTGAGTACGCCATCAAATCGGGCGTCTAATTTTACATAAAAGTCCCTTTGACACCAAATTTCTATCTCATCACCGTTTCAGGCTGCAAATTATTGAAAAACACCTCTTTTTTCGCATGTTCAAAAATGGAAGGGGTCGTACCGCCCCTCCGTCACGAGATATCAAAAAACGGACCTCGGATTCGTGATCAGGGACAAAAGTTACCCCTTAGGACAAAGTTTCACGCAAATCGAAGAGGGGTCGGGGCAACTGCTGTGTGAGTTGGCGGAGAATTACCCAGTTCATAAAAGTAAAATATTTTAAATTAATTATCGTCGAATATTGTCGGAAAGGTTATCGCCGATAGGATAATCGAATTTCGATAACGAATAAGATAAATTATCGCTATCGTCCGACCATCATCGTTATCGTCGGACTAAAAGATTACACTGACCTATAAAAACTGACAAAAATGACTGCCCAGGCTTGACTTGAGGGTAAGCTGGGGTAACTTTGGAGTCTCCAGAAACACAGGTACTTTGATTTTTTTTTTAATTTTTAGACAGGGCCGTCTCTTCAAACTTTGTTTGGAGAATTCGTCGCTGTTGCATACAAGCAAAAATTGCATGCAATATGTGGGAGTAGCGAACAGCACTTATTCTCCATACAAACTTTGGAGGAAAACCATTCGGTCCTGTTACCTTGGTTGCAACATCCTGAATAAAGTAGAGTTATTGATGTTATAAACAAAATAATTCTATTATTATAACATTTCTGGTGCTTTTTGTACTTGAAAATTCCATTCGAATGCACATATCCAAGAAAGATAGTTTTCAAAAATGGTAATTTTGCGTAACTCAAAGTCGAATTGAAACAATGACGATGACGATCAGTTTGTTCCTAAATGCCAACAAAAAAAAGTCATTTTGTTTACAATCTCATAACCACATGCTGAATCATCGAATTAATCACATTTAAGTTTTTTTTTTTAATTCATGTGGCATTTTGTTGCTGCGTTAACAATATCTTATCTCGAAACTTTTATGAGTAATTTTGAAGAAATTGGAAATGTGCAAAGCACGCACATCTTATCAGTATGGTTTGACTTATCGCCATTCTGCTATTGCTCGTCTGATTTAAAAGTTGTCCAAATCATGAATATTTTCACAGTTAGTCAAAAAGAGCTCCAGCAATCTACTCGGGGTACCTAAAAGTAGTGAGTTAGTTTTAAACAGTTAATCGATTATAATCAAAATGGCTAGCAAAATGCCAAATGATGACAGTACTACATCAAAGGAAAATGACCCCTTGAAATCGAAGCGCATCGGAAAACGAACTGCAGTACCAAAAGAGCCGGACCCATCCTCCGAGCAAAACGAATTGTTGAACAGCCCAGAGCACGTTGGCGCTCATCTGGATGACCGATTTACGCGATTTATCCGTTTGGGAGGACAAATCCACTATATCTCTAAGAAAACGCGAGTGCCCCGGAACGCGATCGTACGTGCCGGACCAAGCCAGTTCCAAGATCAGACCAGCGGCCAGGGCAGCGAATTTCACGCGGCTCACATAATACGGGTCGGGGATATCAGTGCGGAAATTGGCGAATCGTACTGTACTTTTCTGAAGAAATTCGCAGGGCACACGCAGATAGTGCCAAGATACGCAAATCTAGGCATTGGTCAAGATATCGACAAAATTCAGTCACAATATCTGCCCAAACTGTTGGAGGTTGACTTTGACGAACTAAGTGAGCAAGACGATGCCATTATAGAAGAGATTAGAGATGCATACTTAAGTGCACTTTCGAAACGAATCAACAGGGAAGAGCCTGAATCGAACACGTCGATTGCGTTGAGTCTAGCTTATGAAAAGATACGTGCCTGGAGTGTTGATGATCTGTACGAAAAGGTAGCAAGAAATGTTGCAAGAATCCGTGAAAAGTGTGAACAGTAGTTGGATAATGTATATTGTCTTTAACCACGTTTCGAAATAACTCGTTTTTTTTTTATTATTTAAGCTAATTTACTATCCAGGTTACTATCATCCACTGAACTACACTGAAAAAATATTCAGTTTTCAATTATGGGTAATAAAATTAGCTTATATCTGCGAACCCATACTTCCAATTGAAATGTGGCCAAAGACAATATTATGGGAAATTGGACGAGCTTTCCGGTAAAAATATTTACTAGACTGAAAAATCAAGTCTGTGATGTAGAAATGACCAAAAACCATAAAAACCCAATTTTTTCATCATTGTTTTTTTTTAAACCGCTGTAACTTTACAAGGATTGGACTTGGGCAGTGGTTAATATGCAGACTTTTATGTAAAATTGTCTGGAGAATCGAATCCCTTATTCGGTTTTTGACGTTTAGAGCACTTAAAAAAACAGTTTCAGTAAATGATTTTTGTATTTTTTAAGGTGAGTTGCTCCAACCTGCATTTTTCGTGAGTCGTTTTGTAACATCTTAGGCTACTTTCACAAAAAAATTTAAAGAAAAAAAATCGTGGGCTCACCTTCAAATTTAACTTTTAAACTTAAAAATCAAAAAATGTTATAGAAGTGGCGCGTTTTTTTCTTCCAGTGTATATTTTTTTCAGAAAGCCCGTCTAATTTCCTACAAGTTTGCCTTTGACCACTTTATGATACGAAGCAATGGCTTCGAGATACAGCAATATTAAAATTACGAAATGCAAAAATATTTAAAACACTTACGACCTTCTCAAATGTCAGTATTGAGTGCAACTGGCTCCATATACACCAAAATGGCTTACATAAGCGTAGTATAACATGTCTACAAAGTTTCATTGAAATCAAAAAGGGTTTTGTAGAACCGATTCCCTATCTGACATAGAATTGCTCCATATCAAAAAATAAAAAAAATAGTGTTTATTTGCAAAGCATGTTTTAGTGACATAAAGCTAAATAAAAAATCACCAAATTTTTTTACCGTGTATCATTTTTTTCAGTGTAGTCCGTATCCATACCTACAACTTTGCCCAAGACACCAAATCGATCAAAAAATTCCTTCAAAAGATACAGATTTTTGAATTTTCATACATCATTTTAGTATGGACAGCTGCCAATTTGTATGGAAAATTATATGGACAAACTAATGATGCAAAAAAAATGGCTTCTTTGGGCATACCGAAGGAACCAAAAAAAAGTTTCAGTTGGATTAAAAAATACAAAAAAAAATCGAATGACCGAAATCTGAAAAAGAACTGCTCTACTGTAAACCGCCTATCGTTAGTGTGAATGATTTGTGAATGCTGAAAAGTGCTAGGCGATTCAGTTAACCAACTTGTTAATAAATTGAACAGGTTGTAATAACGAACTAGGGGGCAATAACCACCACTAGTTCATTAATTAAAAATTAAATAAAAACCAGAACTTGAGACTCTTGGAGATGAGAGAGAGATGTAAAGATCTGCAACTGCTCACATTTGACGTGAGGAAGGAGAATTGTACCTACCCTTTCACAATCCTGGTTCGATTCAGCTAATCGCACTGTCCTGGCAAAAAGAATCACAAAAGATCGTCGCTTTGGGTTATGGAAAAGTCATGTTTATTGCATTTAACTGTCCTAATTTATTGTTTTTCGTCGTTTTAAAACTAACCTAACCATGTGTGTGTGTGTTCGTGTGTTCTAGTGTATCCCGCGGTGGTCGAGTCAAGTCGGAGGATCTTCCTCCGGCCAGGCCTGGCGCAGCAACGGTTTTGGTGTCTTTGGTTTTGTGTCTTTGTCTTTGATAAAAAAAACCTGTACGTTTAAGTTTTGGTTTAGTACTTGTGCTTTGTGTAACTGTGGAAACAATGAACTCACCGGATGGCCTCCGCCATTGCGCTCTAACAGATTCTCGGGTTGGCGCGCTCTGCCAACTTGGAGGTTCTGTGAAGGGAGTTCATTTCTAATCACTTTTTCTAGCTTTAACGTTTTGTTTTAATATTTACCACAATCTTGTTACCTCCTTGCACCACCAACCAAACGACCACTTTTAGCGAAGAGCGCGGTCCTTGACGGTTAGTTTGGATGGTGCGGGTTGGGACCAACTCCCTGACACTACAATTAACAATTAAGACACTAATTAGACACGACTCAAAAATACAAGAACTAAATTTACCATTTCGCCGGTTACAGGAATGCTGGGTACAAATAACAGATATTCACAGCACTTTAAATTACAAAACGTTCACAATTTCTTCGTTTGACCAGAGTATGTATAACGGACTCTGGTCGGTAGCGGCAAATGAGGACGATTCAAAATGACGAAGTCCCTTTTATTAATTTTAAGTCTTTGTTCTTGCGTATTTCGAAAATTGCTCAAAGAGATGTAAGTCGTGCTAACCGTTTTAGGAATAGGGATACCATGTTTTGTATGTTGTTTAAGTGTAATGGTTGATTACAATATCCTAACTTGTCCCTACGGTTCAGTTTGACAGGATGATGCGAAGCATTGTGACCAGAGATTGTACTACGTACAAGCGATAGGTTACAAGGTCTTACACGAACGGTTTTATTTGAAGCCATCTAGCGGAAGATAGCAGCACAACTCATTTGGATTTACCATAATCGAAGTAGGCGTTGTGAAATATTTCAGTGTGTCTTCACTTTTTTCTTTCCTGTTCTCACTTTCGGAAATGTGTTTTTTATAGCAGAGATCTAAATGTACTTAAATACAGTTATGCTGCCATAAACAAAAATCAATGAATTTATTAAAGGAATTTTTCCTAAAAATATGTTGTCTGCGGTCCCAAAAATCAAAATTTGTAAAGATTAAAGTCTTTATTTTATTGAAAATACAATCAGATTTAATGTTGCCTTTACCCCCTTCAAAATTGGTCAGAAAAATAAGGGGCAAAAAATATTTTTTTCAAAAAACTTCAAAATTGTATCATCTAAAATGCATTTTTCTGCATTGTTATTAAGCATGATTGGCCTGGATTAAAAATTTTATTTTTCTAAAATTCCGCCTGAAATAGTGATTAAATGGAATTGACGCCCAATTTGATGGCGTACTCAGAATTTCACTTATTTTGCCTTTCTTACAAAAAAAAGGTTTAAGGTTTGCTTTTGGAAAAACGCTTTTCTCAGAAATCTTAAAAAATTCGTGCACGGCGAGGATTCGTCCCAGGAAAAAATCCTATTACTAAATTGAAGGTTTAGATGCGCTCTTTCGATTGAATTTTGGCCCAAAATCCGCTCTTAAAAATTTGTGTCTTCCATCACTGGAAAACCGCTCGTAAAACCCACAATTTTTATATTTCAGATCTGTAGCCGTGGGGTCGGAGACGAACATTTTATTTTTCGATTCCCAATTTTCGACCAGCAAATGTGGTCAAAGCCAGTTTTAGAGGTTTTTTTTGGACTATTTTACAGATAACACTATCAAATTAAACGAATTCAGTTTCAAACAAAAAGCAATTCGAAAACATGCGCCATAAACTGCACAGAAAAAAATGATGGTAATATTCAGCAGGAAATGCTGACAGATTTTGTGGCAAAAAAAAAATGATTAATTTTACCCCAGAAAATGATGAATTTTCATCAGTTTTTGATGAATATTCATCAGGTTCACATTTTTACACATTTTTTATGTAATATTACTTAAAAATAGAGGTAATATTCAACCTACCAAATTTTCAACATTCCAAAATCCAACTTTTTTTTTCTGTGTGCCCAAAATGTGAAGCTTTTCCAAAATGTATTTCAAGAGATATAGCCATTTTAGTGTTTTTCGTCTTATTTTTACCCTATTTTTTCCCATTAAATTTTTGGTTTCATACAGAATCATATACTGAACATCAAATTCGAAGTCCCGGTTCATTCTCGCTCGAAAGCTCGACAAGTCGTCAATTCGAAGCTTCAATGCCAGCGCTTTTACGCTTGCGCGTTTTACGCTGCGCGGGAAAGTGTTCTTTCTGGCTTCTCATTATAGATCGATAAAGTGCAATAGCGATACATTTTTTTTTTGAGTTAACCATAGACTTACAATAAAGACTGAGTACCCTTTATTTTGTTCTAATAATATCAATCCAATATGTTTTTTATTAATTAAATTTTAATATCTTGCGACAAATAATAAACCTCTGAAATCAAAAAAATGGCATTCGAGGTTTATACCAAAAGATTCGAAGCTTTAGGTAAAATACTTACTGGGTGGTATCATTATGTTTCTGAAAAATTAATTGCACCAATATATTTCTCGGAATTTTATCATTTTGTAAGAAAGGCTCTATTTCACCTCTGGTGATATTAAATCGGGTTTTTCATACAAAAAATACTCGACTTTAAAATTATAGGAAATATCAGAAGGGTTATTGTGGATTCGAAAAGAACATTACATTTCCCATAAAATAAATTGTTCCAAATAAAGTTGAGTAACAAAAAAACAGATTACTTCAATCTGTTTCGTTTCATGGTGAATGGTCATGAAAAAAAACTTTTCTTTTAATCCAATTTTACATCAAAAACCAAACCATCACCAGGCAGCAATTTATTGAAAAAAGCCTTTTTTCAATTGTTCAAAAATGGAAGGGGTCGTACCGCCCATCCGTCGCGAGATATCGACGAATGGACCTCAGATTCGAAAAACAAAAATTACGCCTAATAGGACGTAATTTGAGTTTCACTCAAATCGCTCAACTTCTGTGTGAGTTGGCGGAGAATTACCCTAAATTATTTTAAAACTTTCTCGTCTGTGGTGTCGAAAATCAAAATTTGTAAATAGATTTAAAAGTCGTTATTTTTATTCTGCAATGTATTCACGATCTCCAAAAGTTCAAAAACAAAAAAAAGTCAGAGGAAAATTCTGAACAAAATGCAATCCAAACCCTTCTCTGGAATGAGCAACAGTAGGCTCCGATGCTGTTACAACGAGCTGTTTCAATTTCCAACCCCAGCTTGTCCACCTCACCATAGGGTGAGGGATAACGCCACCACGTAGGTGGCCTCACAATCAATTTACAAACTCGAAAAAGCGTGAAAAAGCGTGGGGGGAAATACTTCATCTATCAAATTCATACATGCGCAACCACCCTTTTTTGGCCAATTTTGCAAAACCAATTTTGATGGATGCATTGCACCACCCGCACCACAATTCTTGCGGACTTTGGTCAGTTGCGTAGAAGAGTGTATAACATTTTGGAGGAGAGAGGAGGAATGGGTAATTTTTTACCATTTGTGGCGCATGTGAAGAGGACTGTCCAATAAATTAATATTCTGGGGGTTGTCGTTTCTTATGGGGTGGGAGGAGATAGCTGCAACCACGTGCAATGGGATATGAATTAATGAATTGTTGCGGGGTTTTTGAAATTCGTTACAATTTTCCACTCGATTTAATCCCTCAAGTGTATTCTACAAAGTTGATTTTCTCCTAGAGCTGTTTTTACAAAGTTCTTCCTAACAACTTTAGCTAGTCAATATTCATAAAACTCTCTTTCCCTGACTTCATCCCCACGGGAAGATCTTAAAAATCCCCAAAAACAGCACACTTTTAAAGCTTCATTATTATGCAAATGTTGTGTATATCCTTAAGAAAGTTGGTCCGCCGAATCACTTACTTTCTCTCGCACACACACAAACAGCGGAAGCATCTCGTATCCTTTCGACACGTGTTTTTCCCCAGCGTGTAATGATGCTTGTTTCTCCTCATCTTCTTGGAAAATCCCAAAAAGTGAACACAAAACGTGGCAAGTGTCCCTCACATTCGGTCGCTCTGTCTTTTCCTGGCAACACTTGCTAATAAAGTCTCTCGTTTGTAGTAATGTACCTTGACGAATTACCTGGAGGAATTTTCCAAACCCCATTTTGAACGAGTCCAATCACCCAAATGTGTTTTGAAAGGGAAAATCTCCCACAGGAAAAACAGACAAAGACCACCGAAAACGGGCAAAAAGTAATTAAAAGGTGCGCAATAAATTCGGACATTTTATTCGGCTTGCCACTTTTCAGTAATGGTCCTGGGCCCTGGATTTACAGACTGGAGAAAACGAAAAAACACGAAAGATTAAACCTTACACCAGGGGATTAAACATTTGGCCCCAAAAACTTTAGCGCGTGAAAATGGGAGCAAAAACTTGCGGCTTCCTTTGACTTTTGGAGCATCTTTTGCTTCTTTCACCGACTTCATTGTGAATGTTTGGGATTCAAGTTTGAGGGTGGGAAAAACAGGAGCTTACTGTCGAAATCCTTATCCCGACTGTTGTGCGTTACCCATTATTTTGAAGTCGTTCTCCAAGGGGATGTTAAGATATGCGCGATTTGGGCTGTGGCAACTTGAAGTCAAAAGGAAGGAGAATGTGTGAATGTGCAGAGAGGAAATCGAAGTAGGTTTTACTTTCAATGGGAAAGAAAGTCGAAAAAGGCTGGCTTTGATAATCTTCCTTTTTACAGTAGGCCATGGTAAAGGACTTTGGAATTGAAACACCAAATTTCACAAGGATTTAGCGATGCCAAGAAAAATATGACGGTGCACTGGTATGCAATATTTTGGGGCATGAAAAGAGGTATTTTGATACGAATAAGTTAAATTTGGCCATGGAACTTGCATGGAACCTTCGTGAAGTAATAGTTAAAAAAAAGCTTAGATGTTTGAATCATACCTTGGCAAAGAAAACCTAAGACATGCAATCAGCAACTAATAATCCAATTTTCAATGATGAAAAATGACAAATTTGTTGGATTTTATGATCTTCTCAAAACATTTTTTTTTTGGAAAAATTTTGGAATAAAGACTAACATTTCAAATGGGCGTAATATTGAATGTTTGGGCCTTTTCAAATGGTTGTCTTGATTTCAAAAATTTAAAAATATTTAATTCGAAAAGATCAATCAATCAAATGATTCATTTTACAACATTGAAAATTAGAGTTGCTGAAATATTTGCATTAGAAAATGTGAGAATATTTGGATAAGACTAAAAAACTTTAATTTTCATAATTCTTTTTCTGTTTATCGCTGTATTTCACCAACAATAAGTCCTATCTTCAATGTCTCTTAGCATTTTTTTGCAAATTTTGTGGACTATTCGAAAAAAAAAATTCATGCATGGACAATTTTAAAAGATCGAAAAACGGGAATTCTTCAGTAAAAATTAAACTTTCAGTAACTATATTTTGAAAACGGTAGATTTTACAAAAAAAAACTGTAAAGTACTTTTCAATCGCAAGTTTGATTTTACAAAAACTAAAGTCAAAAAAATTATTTGACAAAATTTCTATTTTTCAAAATAAACATCTCATTTAACGGTGCCCTCTAAAACTTTTTTTTTTATTTAATAAATACAAATTTGTAGATAATTGAATTTTTGAGAAAATAAAAGTTAATTAAAAAAACAGCATAACAAAATTTCCGAGCATCTATTTTTTATAGCTCATCGATACCTACAACTATGCCGAAGACACCAAATCGATCAGAAAATTTCGTCAAAAGCTACAGATTTTCGAAAAAAAAACGTAACATTTTGGTATGGGCAGGTGCCAGACTTGTATGGAGACTTGACCAATGACCCAAATTGGGTTCTTTGAACAAAGGTAGCGCTAGTGATTTTTCGCGATTTCACGGAAGCCGCGTTATCTTTGAAATTTGATAAAAACCGTCCAATGCCGCGAAATTGTCATATTCAATTGATAAGTCGCTTCTTAGTACATTTGAGCTATAATTTTTAATTAAAATGCTTCAAAAGATTTTGAACAAGCATTTTGAAAGCAGCCTCTAAATAAAAAAAAGTGATTACAAAATGCAGATTAAATATTATCAGCAAAATTTCAATATTCTACTAAATTGTAAAAAGGTTTTTAATGAACATTAGTTGTCAATACAATAAATGAAAACGCAAAAATAGCTTTTAATGTGTAAATCTTTGTTAAATTTATCAAAATAGCCATGAACAAGTTGCATATGGGTCATTCCATCCGAAGCGGAACAGCATTTGAAAATTACCCTCTCCGATCCTGCTCAAATTTGGCAGGGCTGTTGATACTATCAAAACATGCATGAATCCCGAATTTCATCCAAATCGGACCACCCCCTTCATTTTTGTACCCTCCCAAAAAATCGACTTATTGCCGATTTTTGAGCAAAACCCCTATCGTCAAACGGCGATAACTCAGGAACCACAAATCTTAGAGGGTCGGTCTTAGACTCAATTTTGAAGGAAATTGGACGTCGAATCCATTTCCGTGATCAAAATTTTGATTAATTTATTTTTTCTACCTGTATTGTGCAATTGAAAACTTTAAACGGCCGTATCTCAAAACACCCCAACTTATTTTTTTGATTTGACCTCACCATCGTGTTCCTCGGCCAATTTTACATAAGAATCACTTATCGACAGAAATGAATATGTTTCGTTCCAGAGATATCGAATTTTAAAGTTTAGTGTTTTCGAGATTAGCTACATCAGCTTTATTCGCCGCATCTGCTAGAAGCACACAGGCGGGCTGATCAATAACTGCTACCTGGATTTATTGAAATAATATTTCATCATAAATAATCTTTATCGAATTTTGCAGAAAATAACTGTATAACATTGTAGGAAACTGAAGTTTAATCGCAAATGTTTATTTGTTCAAAAAAATTAATTAAGTGAATTTCTGTGCTAACTTACAGGACAGAGCAATAACGACACACAGTAAAGGGCAGAATTGGATTCCGACGAAGCGAGCAGGAAAATGCAATTAATCTTGTTAGTAACACTGAACAATAAGTGCACGATACATTATTGAGTGAAAAATATGAATTAGAATGAATAAAATTTGTTGTACTCTAGTGAAGGACGACCACAAGGAGTAGGAAAAGGATTTCTGGAAATTATAAAACTGAAAAATGTAAGAAAATCACAAAGTTTGATCTGCTGCAAAGCGGCTAATTCCCCTAATTTAGTTGCGATGATTTCGACACCGTCCGAACAACAGTTTTTGCCTTCCTCACGTCACTGAGGAAAGGCTATAAAATCACTCGAAAAATGAACTTCTCAATTAGACCTCCTAGACCCACCTTCATGTATACCTATCGACTCAGAATCAAATTCTGAGCAAATGTCTGTGTGTGTGGTGGGATGTTGATCAAAAAATTGTCACTCTATTATCTCGACATTGGCTGAACCGATTTTGTCCTTTTTGGCGTCATTCGATCCGTCTTGGGGTCCCATAAGTCACTATTAAAAATTATGTAGTTTAGTTAAGTACTTCAAAAGTTATGCTAAAAAAACGATTTTACAAAAGTCCGGAAGATTGTAAAAAGGGTGGTTTTGTAAGAAAACCCGTCATGCTATACATTTTCAGAAAGGAATTTAAAAGACCTTTCCAACGCGTCCAAGACATTGAAGATCTGACAAATCTGTCAAAAGTTATAAGCACTTAAGTGTTATTTATACGCTTTTTGGAGGCCGGATCTCAGATATGTTGATGAAAACGTTGTCCGGATCTCTCATGCGACCTATCGTTGGATAGGTATTCAAAAGAGCTTTCCAACGCGTCCAAAACATTGAAGATCTGACAACCCTATCAAAAGTTATAAGCACTTAAGTGTTATTTACGCACTTTTTCGAGGCCGGATCTCAGATATTTTGATGAAAACGTTGTCCGGATCTATCATGCGACCTATCGTAGGATGGGTATTCAAAAGAACTTTCTGACGCGTCCAAAACATTGAAGATCTGACAACCCTATGAAAAGTTATAAGCACTTAAGTGTTATTTACGCATTTTTTTGCATTTTGGATGGCACCCTTTAAATGTGAGGAAGGCGCCAACCACCTAAGGGTGGATTAAGTAACGTTTTTTTTCTTCTTTCATTCTTGGATTCTTGGAACACAATACGGCTGCTGTCCTCACGTATAAGGATTTTTTTTTAATTAAATGTACCTTGACCAAAATCATCTTTTAATCAAATGAAGCTGGCTCACAATATAAAAATTGATTTAATATGATCAATCTTTTAAACCATAAATCAGATTTGCCAAATTATGGTTAAGTGTCAATAATAAACTTTAATAATAATAATAATAATAATAATAATAAAGCAGGTTTTGGGGTTTTTGCTGAATGGCACTATTTTGCTACCGCTTATGATAAAGGCCCTAGTCATGGCCTCGGAGGTACTCTCAAACGGTTAGCAACATGTAAAAAACGGTGCATTCAAAATAACTCAATAAATATTCCTTTCACAAAAATAGATTGATCAAGGTAGGGGAACAGCATCTAATTCCAGCGTTCCTCTAATGTTGCCATATCAGCGCTTTGGAATTCAATTACAGCTGATTAAAAGCGTTTTCAACTGAAATCGGGAGATAAATAGCTCAATAAGAAGTGAACAAGCATGTTTCTATCAAAAGTTTTGCAAAATTTGTTGTTTGAATAGTGAAAATGAGTAAATTGGACGAAACTAGGAGCGAGGACTTAATCTGCCAAACATACGAGAATTTTCCCTATTAGCCATTTGAATAAATATTTGCGTAAAATTATAAAAATATAAATTAAATTAATCATCTCCCAGAACACCAGGTAGCAGTTATTGATCAGCCCGCCTGTGATGCAGCGAATGAAGCTGATGCAGGTAATCTCGAAAACACTAAACTTTAAAATTCGATATCTCTGGAACGAAACATATTCATTTCTGTCGATAAGTGATTCTTATGTAAAATTGGCCGGGGAACACGATGGTGAAGTCAAATAAAAAAAATAAGTTGGGGTGTTTTGAGATACGGCCGTTTAAAGTTTTCAATTGCGCAATACAGGTAGAAAAAATAAATTAATCAAAATTTTGATCACGGAAATGGATTCTACGTCCAATTTCCTTCAAAATTGAGTCTAAGACCGACCCTCTAAGATTTGTGGTTCCTGAGTTATTGTCGTTTGAAACTAGGAGGTTTGGTCAAAAATCGCCAAAAAGTCGATTTTTTGGGGAGGTACAAAAATGGAGGGGGTGGTCCGATTTGGATGAAATTCGGGATTCTTGCATGTTTTGATAGTATCAACAGCCCTGCCAAATTTGAGCAGGATCGAAGAGGGTAATTTACAAATTTGCATTTTTTCGTGCACAGTTGAGATGGAATGACCCATATGGTGTGTGGAAAATAATAATACACAAATATTTGAATGTTTCGATTATAAAGTATGTTCATAGGCCGCAAAGATTTTGTTGAGAAACATAAACTTAAAAAAAAACAGTGATTTTAAATAGAAAACATGAAATCAAATTAAATTTATATTTGCAATGTAAATTAAATTAAACTGCTGATTATGAAGTTTTCGCTTTTTTTTACATACTCAGATTGCCATACACAGTAAAAAAATCATGGTAATATAACATCTGAGAAGGGGTAAATCGTTTGTGTCAGAAAAAATGTGTAATTTTACCTCTGAAAATTTGTAAATTAACCACTTTTTGGAGATAGTGACAACAATCTAATTTGATGTAAAAATACATCATAAAAGAGGTAAAATTCAATCTTCCGAAATTCCAGCTTCAGAATTTACACACTGTGTGTTGCCATTCTACTTTTGATGAATATGACGTCTTAAATGAGCTTCGTTTTTGAGATATTTTAACCAATTTAACTTTAAAAATTTCAATAGTGTTGAAATAGCTGACTCATAAATTCAACTGTCAGAAATTCTTTAATAATTTCAAATACTGCTTTTTCCAACAAAGATTTTGTATCTTGAACCAATGCAAATTGCACCAATTGAAAATGTTATTTTACATTAAAAACTAATATAAACAGCCACACAGTAAAAAATAATGTAAATTTGGTAGCTATAATTTTGGAAGGCTGAATATTACCTCTTTAATGATGTAATTTTACCTCAATTTAGACTGAAAAAGTGACATTACACCAGAAAAGTGGTAGAATTACACATTTCCAGAAGTAAATTACACATTTTTTCTGACATAAAAGATGTACCCCTTCCCAGATGTAATATAACCATGATTTTTTTCTGTGCAACTTTACATTTCAGCATGATTTAACCAAATTCAATAAAAGTAATTATTATATAATCGATTTAATGTAATGTAGCAGGTAAAAATCATTGAACTGATCTCTGATTTAAAAAAAAAACATTAAATTAGTCCAATCATTTCTCTCCAAATTCCATCACCACCAAAATTAATCACAAACAAGTCTGACCTTTCGAAAATCATTTGCTTCCAGTCAGGCAAACTAAAACACCAGCGAATCCGCACCAGTCGAAATTGAAACAAACATCCTCGAGGCAGTCAACTTTCCCGAGCAAAGGCAAGAGTCGCATTCGCTCGTTGTTCCCCGGTATAAACTAAGCTCTTCTCAGCTCAGCAGTGTTTGAATATTCAATAAGGTGTTTTTTCTGATTTGCAAACGTCTGGTCGCCAGTTCAGGAAAAAAATAATGTGTGGGAAATTCATTTCAGCTGGTAGAACTGACGACTTTGTTTGTCGAAGAAAATTTTATTACGTCAATTTTCAATTCAATCACAGTTGTTTAAACTTAAACCTCCATGTTGAGTACTTTTTAGAAAATACTCTCAAGTTCAACTACACGACCAGTCCTCGCATTACAATCCATTAAAAGCAAACTTTGTCCGACCGAAAACGGCACTTTGAAAATTGAGTGTAGGAAAAGTTTCCCCTTAAGTTAAGTTTTCACCAAAGCCAATCTTGTCCCGTGGGAACCATTTTCCATCGAGCAGGATGCACCAAACTTTCCTCACTGCACTGTGAGGGGTGTGCAAAGTGAGATGAACTTACAGAGAGGGAAAAACAAAACACACAAAAAATCAATTCCATTTAAAACAGGTGAATGAAAAAAGTTTTCTGTTTCAAAGTGCAAACTAAACCTCGGCTGCTTTTTATTCGTTTATTTCGAATGTGTTGATCATTTCAGGTTCCTCCTCTTTGAAAAAAAGTGATGCTTTTCAGCTAGTTTGGCATTAGCAGCAAAAAGTTCGTGTATTTTTTGGGCTTACACTTTTTATCGCAAATTTTCACCATGATACACCATGGATGAGTGCAAAACACATGATGCCAAGCCATGCATTCAATTTCAATAACACCTACACGCTCGGATGGAGGTTGAAAAATTGCTTTGAAAGTCCAGAATGAAGGTGCATTCAGCTGTGCGTTGCACTTTTTTTAAACTTTTTGGAATGGCATTTTAGATGGAAAATAGCTTAAATTAAAATGGACGAAATTTCAACTTTTGACATTGAATTAAATCCTTTAGGCAAAAAATCAAGAGAATATGTATTTTATTGTTTAAAGCAAAACAAAACAAAAAAAATAAAAAAAAATGTTCAAAGATAAACAATTTAAGGTGCTTCTGATAGTTGAATTTGAGAGACTATCAGATCAAATTTAAATCACACAACCTGCCAGCATGCACTCAAAACTGTGAGGTTTGTGCATTGGGAAGAACGCACCGCTTGCTGTCTTTTTATTTTTTTGGAGGGGTATGGAACTCACAGAAGCAGGCGGAGATTTGTGTTGAGGGGAAGTCACGGACACTCAAATTATTGAGCGTCCAACGTGGAAAACAACCTGAGAAGTTTAGTTTGAAAAGATTCTCAAAGAGGAGCGATTTTCTGAGATTTCGGTCATTAGATTTTTTGGCATTTTTCAATCCGACTGAAACTTGTTTGTTTCCTTCGGTATGCCCATAGAAGCCATTTTGCATCATTAGTTTGTTCATATAATTTTCCATACAAATTTGGCAGCTGTCCATACAAAAATTAAATATGAAAATTAAAAAAATCTGTATCATTTGAAGGAATTTTTGATCGATTTGGTGTCTTCGACAAAGTTGTAGGTATTCTTAAGGACTACACTGAAAAAAATGATATACGGTAAAAAAATTTAGGTGATTTTTGATTTCACTCTTTGTCAAAATATGAAATATTTGTAAAATTTTCGAACCTCTTTGAAAACAATATTTTCATTTTTAAATTCAAGACTAACATTTCAAAGAGCCAAACATTGAATATTGTGCCCTTTTGAAATGTTCGTCCTAATTTAAAAAATGAAATGTTTTTAGAGAATTTTCTCAGATTTTCAAAAATATTTTTTTCTAGGGTGGGCAAACATGGGCACTAGGGTGCCCAGAATATGGGACTTTTTTTCAAAACCTCGCTCCACAAGCTGAATATTGTTCCTTGACCTATTTTAGGACTCTGGGCCAAATATGAGCAAAATCGGTCATCGTTTACCCATTGATACTCGGAGGTGAAGTTTGTATTGGAAAAACCGAAAAAATGTATGGAAAACCCAAATTTCTTACGGTTTGGTCTGCACGGTGCGCTACTTGCTTCCAAATATTCCCAAAAATGAGATTCTTATTGAAAATTTAATGATCTACAACTTTGTAGAACATACCAAAACTGTAAAACTCGATCCTGAAAAGTTATTAGCGATTTAAAAAAGTCATTTTTGTATGAAAAACGATTTTTTCACCAACTTTAGGCTCGGGTATCAATGGGTTATTCTCATCCAATTTCGCTCAAAATTTACACAGATGCTTAAAATAACGCAAAAACCCATTTTCCGCTTGTGGAGCAGGGGGTCATTTTTTCTGGGCACCCTATTGGGCACACATTTTTTTACCGTGTATCATTTTTTTTCAGTATAGGCACCAAATAAGTTTTAGTCGGATTAAAAATTAAAACATTATTTTTTTCTGAGTTTTGGAGAGTTATTTGTTATGTTTTGATATATTTTCAAAATAATAATTTTCAGAAAAACGTAGATTTATGTAAATTCGTCTTAAATTTTCAATTGCAACATTGTAAATCCGATTAATAGTTACGCTGATTTCGTCGCTGGGTCAAGTACCAGCAACTAAGGGTTAAATCAATGATTTCTATGATTTCTAATTGGTAGCTGCTTAAAAATGTTTTCTTAGAGATGTACGAGTCTGAACAATACTTTAAAAATAAATAGAAATATTATTAATTTGACCTCAAATTGATTATAACTGATCAAATCTCCACCAAAACCTGAAATGGATTTTATTTATAATTTTTTTTTTTTGGTTCAAACTTTTTGGGGTCCTTCTCTATGATCAAAGAAGTTATTTTGTGCCGTTGGTTCGCCTATACATGGCTCCCTACAACTTTGGCAGCTGTCCATACAAAAATTTGATACTTTTGGTGGACAATTGATCGATTTGGTGTCTTTGGCAAAGTTGCAGATATTGATGAGGACTTTTTAACAAAAAAAAACAGTTACACGGAAAAAAGCCGATTCAAAAATTAACAATTTTCCAGATACAAAATACTGTTTCTCAAAATCTGCATGGTCTAATTAAATGGTATGGTATTTTTAAAGTGTTTTTTGGATATAATTGACATTTTAGTCAACAGATTTTTTGACCTCTGTTTTTAGTGTAAAATCAAATATTTAATCGAAAAGTACACTTAAAGTTAAGTTTTCACTAAAAAAATCTCGTATTCGATTTTTTTAAAATAGTTTCCATGATTGTCCATTCAGAAAACTTCAAATGAAATTGCCGGAGAGACATTGAAGATTAGACCTCTGGTTGCTGAAGTACAGCGAATAAAAGATAAATAAACAAGAGAATTGAAGTTGTTAAAGTCTCATCCAAACATTCCCACATTTTCTAATGCCAATATCTCAGCAACTAATGATCCAATTTTCAATGTTGAAAAACATTTGTGAAATTTAATGATCATTTCGAAAATAAAATATTTATAATTTTTTTAAATCAAGACTAATGTTTCAAAAGGGCCAAACATTCAATATTACGCCACCAGTGTTGCAAATGAGTGATAGAAAAGCTATCAATAGATTATCTCTGCACCAAAAATATCCGAGAGTATAGCGGCCATCAATATAGCTTGTGAGATCTCTTCTTGTGTCTCGTGATTCCCAGCGATGTCATTCTCACTCTATCATTCCTCCCCTTTTCCTCGACTATGCGCTCTCACCGCTAAATCTCTCAATCTCTCCGAAAACTGCAATGAGAGATCGCGAGATGGCGATTAGGAGTAGACCACGCATGACGTCCCGTTAAACTGCGTTTGCGAAATTGGTTTTGAGGCGGCTTTTGTGGTTAAACGCTGTTGCGGTAGGATGACCGTGGAAGCGGGAATGAGAGAGAAAAGGAAAATGTCAATCGCGAGTGGGTAAACACGAAAACGTGTTCGGCTATGTTCGGCGCTGAGATTTTCAATGAGGAGAAAAGAGTAGTTGTATTTGAGGCATGATTATTCAGGCGTGATAATTGTAGTTGCTGAGAGCTGATATTTTGATATTTTAACAACCCTGTACGCCACAAAATAAATAATTGAAGATCATGAAATTTTACAAATGTTTCATATTTCAATGTTGAAAATTTAATTTAAAGCCTATGATATTTTCTTTACCGAATTTTGGACGTTATTTTTTTTGCAGACAGAAAAACATATTTTTCATCTGCTTGGCTGTTCTCAGGGGCCGAATCGAACATGTTAGGACTTTATATACGTAATTTCGAATAAAACGAGATTAAAAATATAATTAAGTATTTTTAAATCCATACAATGACCATCTCGTTGTATATTAAAAACCTGTTAAGTTTTTAATTATAAATGGAAAAAATAAATGATTGAAAAAAGTATACATTGGTTTGCGATAAATAACACATGCTTTTCCAATGAACCTTAACATTTTTTGAAATAATTATTTACATTAATTTCAAACATGACATAATTACCAATAGGGCTATGTTTTAAGACTTTAAAATAATTTTAATTGAAAAGAGAAGAAAGCCATTTGATTTTTTTTTCCAAAGGTGGATGTTTTTAAAAAGTAAAAAACACAGTATTTTCTTCAAGAATAGTCATCTTGAAATTGGCTGTAACTGCGAAATGGCACATGCACTTTATAATTATTTCAATAAAGGAGGGAGGTTTCAGAACAAAAAAAAAATAACAAAATAACAAAATAAATCGGAAATCAATTCAAAATGACAAAAAGTGATTTAGAAAACAAGCACTTTTTCCGTAAATTTTTTTTTCCGATGCAGTCCTCTTCCATACCTACAACTTTGCCCAAGACAACAAATTGATCAAAAAATCCTACAAAAGATCAATTATTTGAATTTTCAAATAGCTTTTTTGAAAGGATTTATTACTATGTAAAATATCTTCTTTGGGTATATGAAACTCCAAAAAGTTTCAGCCAGATTGAAATATGCAAAAAAATGAATAACCGAAATCTCAGAGTGTTGCTAGATACTGAATAATCATAACTAACTACTTCCCTCTTCAAAAACCCATGTACTATCTCTATTGTGTTCCTACCCCAACAATATTATCAACAGGAAAGAATCTGTAACGACACTGTAACCAAACATTCCCCAAAAAAACAACCATTTCCCTTCCTCTAATTTTCCAACCCAGCAAAACACCAACAGTGCAATCCGGCAAGCGGGAAATCATCCTCATCATCCTCAACTAAATAAAACTGCAACCGACCTCATCCGCGCGGGGACCAACTTTCGTTTCCCGCCACCGTCGACGCCAGATTACAGACTAGATCCTATTTTATGGTCGCTGCATATGTTCGATTCACATCGCCGGTAATCCCCTTCCCGCGCGCTACTAGAGTACAGAGAGTGGTGCGACACGTGGGGTGATAAAGTATCATTATCGTGATGGTGGTTTTATTACTGGGTTTTTCGGCCGGATGCCAATCTGGAAAGTTTTGTGGGGACACTTGGTTTGAAATTTTGTCTTGGAGAATGTTTTTTTCCCCTGAAAAATCTATCAGAAAGCAATTTTGTAGCACTTTGTAGGAGGAAATTTCCAAACAGCATCAGGTGTGCAAGTCTGCAATGTTAATTTATTACTTTCTTTAAGCAGAGAAATACAATGTTTTCGTCTTGGCATGCCATGACTCCTTGTAAGAAATTCTAAATGAACTTCTCAGGAAAATGAACATTCTGCGCGCGCAATTTCCCCTGGAGCATGAATTTTCCGATTTCCAACGAACTGAGTTCACTTTCAAATCCGTTCTCTAGATTTCACAAGAGCCATCGGAAAACGAAAGGCGCGTAAAAAAACAGCTAACACCATCGCAGCAGGCACAGCTAGTTGTGTGAATGGGTTTCAATGGTGATGGCGGGACAGAGGAAACAAAAAATACTACGCGGCCATCAGAGTAGGCTGCCTCTTTTCAGGCATCCCAGGCACGTACGGCGGTGGAGCCACGCGCGCGATTCCTGGCAGGAGCTGTGAAATTTGTCATCTCTTTGACGGTGACGACTGCTTTGATGGCCAGAGCCTACTGGGGACGACTGGTTGACTGAAAGGTGCCATTGCGTGAAAGAGGAAGTTTCGATGATTTGTGACGTTTTGGGCTTTTTTTTTTTAATTTTGAAGCAGGACTATTGATGTTTTTGTTTTTGTTTTTGTTTTTGTTTTTGTTTTTGTTTTTGTTTTTGTTTTTGTTTTTGTTTTTGTTTTTGTTTTTGTTTTTGTTTTTGTTTTTGTTTTTGTTTTTGTTTTTGTTTTTGTTTTTGTTTTTGTTTTTGTTTTTGTTTTTGTTTTTGTTTTTGTTTTTGTTTTTGTTTTTGTTTTTGTTTTTGTTTTTGTTTTTGTTTTTGTTTTTGTTTTTGTTTTTGTTTTTGTTTTTGTTTTTGTTTTTGTTTTTGTTTTTGTTTTTGTTTTTGTTTTTGTTTTTGTTTTTGTTTTTGTTTTTGTTTTTGTTTTTGTTTTTGTTTTTGTTTTTGTTTTTGTTTTTGTTTTTGTTTTTGTTTTTGTTTTTGTTTTTGTTTTTGTTTTTGTTTTTGTTTTTGTTTTTGTTTTGTTTTTGTTTTTGTTTTTGTTTTTGTTTTTGTTTTTGTTTTTGTTTTTGTTTTTGTTTTTGTTTTTGTTTTTGTTTTTGTTTTTGTTTTTGTTTTTGTTTTTGTTTTTGTTTTTGTTTTTGTTTTTGTTTTTGTTTTTGTTTTTGTTTTTGTTTTTGTTTTTGTTTTTGTTTTTGTTTTTGTTTTTGTTTTTGTTTTTGTTTTTGTTTTTGTTTTTGTTTTTGTTTTTGTTTTTGTTTTTGTTTTTGTTTTTGTTTTTGTTTTTGTTTTTGTTTTTGTTTTTGTTTTTGTTTTTGTTTTGTTTTTGTTTTTGTTTTTGTTTTTGTTTTTGTTTTTGTTTTTGTTTTTGTTTTTGTTTTTGTTTTTGTTTTTGTTTTTGTTTTTGTTTTTGTTTTGTTTTTGTTTTTGTTTTTGTTTTTGTTTTTGTTTTTGTTTTTGTTTTTGTTTTTGTTTTTGTTTTTGTTTTTGTTTTTGTTTTTGTTTTTGTTTTTGTTTTGTTTTTGTTTTGTTTTTGTTTTTGTTTTTGTTTTTGTTTTTGTTTTTGTTTTTGTTTTTGTTTTTGTTTTTGTTTTTGTTTTTGTTTTTGTTTTGTTTTTGTTTTTGTTTTTGTTTTTGTTTTTGTTTTTGTTTTGTTTGTTTTTGTTTTTGTTTTTGTTTTTGTTTTTGTTTTTGTTTTTGTTTTTGTTTTTGTTTTTGTTTTTGTTTTTGTTTTTGTTTTTGTTTTTGTTTTTGTTTTTGTTTTTGTTTTTGTTTTTGTTTTTGTTTTTGTTTTTGTTTTTGTTTTTGTTTTTGTTTTTGTTTTGTTTTTGTTTTTTTTTTGTTTTTGTTTTTGTTTTTGTTTTTGTTTTTGTTTTTGTTTTTGTTTTTGTTTTTGTTTTTGTTTTTGTTTTTGTTTTTGTTTTTGTTTTTGTTTTTGTTTTTGTTTTTGTTTTTGTTTTTGTTTTTGTTTTTGTTTTTGTTTTTGTTTTTGTTTTTGTTTTTGTTTTTGTTTTTGTTTTTGTTTTTGTTTTTGTTTTTGTTTTTGTTTTTGTTTTTGTTTTTGTTTTTGTTTTTGTTTTTGTTTTTGTTTTTGTTTTTGTTTTTGTTTTTGTTTTTGTTTTTGTTTTTGTTTTTGTTTTTGTTTTTGTTATGAAAAATATAATATGTTTAGAAAAAATCCATGCAAATTTCAAGAAAAAGGTAATTGAATAATAACATTAAATTAGGTCACCTCTCTTTAATCACCTCAACTCAATCGAACCGGAAACACCTTCACCAGAGGAAAGAGAAAACTCCATCACGTTCTGACACCTCCATTGTCCACCTGTGTCTGGCGACAGCAAAGCATTCTCCCCGCCCTGTCCCCTAGTAGGCAAAGAAAGGATTGTCACCGAGGCAGGTCCAGTCATCGGATACGTTCCATTAGCACTTTCCAGCCAGGTCAAACGCACAAAGAAGCTTCACCGACGACGGTGGCGTCAATGGAGTTGACATCGAACTTCCCCTTAACAGGTTGGGGGGCAAGGGTCATTCGCGAATTACGTATTGCAAATATTTCAAATTCGGCTTCTTTTTTATTATTTTTTATCACTGAAATCAGACGTAGTTTGGGGACAACCCACAACCGGACAGGTTATAATCAATTTCCGAACAGTTTCTTCACATTTCCCACAGGTTGAAAAAAGGGAAGCTTTTGATAGATCGGGGACAGACAGCCTGGGTGGGGGCCAACCCTTTTGTGTTGACTCATTTCCGACACGTTGGTGGGGAGGGAGCTTGAAAGGAAGGAAAATTTAATTATATGGTAATTATTGATCAATGGCGGGTAAATTTTGTCCCCTCCTAGGAAGAGGGAGGGAAAGAGTTGATTGATTTTAAGGTTTTTTTAAAGGAAAGTTTTGAGTGACCTAATTTGATTAAAATTTAATAAAATTCACACCAAAAAAGACAAACTGGGTGGGGCTTTTCCGGCAAAATTTGCCTAATTATGATTGGGGAAGCATGTTGTGAGACATAAATCCATCGTCCTTTTGCATTATAGAAAAAAAAACAAGGGAAAGGGCAAGGGTTTATCGTTTTCCGGAGTTGGTTACTTTTTTTTGCGTGAGAATAAACTGAGCTGTAAAGGTCCCATTAGTAAATGTTTATGATTTTGAGCATAAAAATTAATAGAATGCAGACTTGTGTGTTACTTTGAGGCATTTCTTTGTTGGTTCTTTCCCGGGGAGAGCAATGGACGGAGGGAATTTATTACGACTTCCGCATTATGAAAAGTCATTCGAAGGCGTTTTTTGTAGGCAGATAAGGGCCCGTTTTATGACGGAATTTGGCATCGCTAATGGTCGAGTGTTACTTTTTATTGGGACTAATTCGCTGCCAGTTGGTCAGTAAGGGATATCAGCTAATAAAAGAAGGAAGTTTAGAGGTTTTCATCGGGCAATACAGTTTTTATGTAAATAATCTAATGATTTTGAAAAAAAAACAGCAGATTATATTCCAATACAAACAGGATGGCGTTTTTGGCAACACGAATTTTTCAAACAATTCTGCTTGCCAAAAATCAGCATCAATTTTAAAATTGATCACTATTGTGTTAAGTTTTAGATTGGATTTCAATTAACAATTTAGAGAAAAAATGAAATCATCAGTCGTTTTTGCCGAGACGGGAAGTGTCGAGAAAATAGTTGCCAAAAACGGAATGGTACTGTATTTAAAATAGCAGAAAAAATGTATTCAGCTGATTCAAAAAGAAAAAAACTATAAATCGTAGTGTTTTGCAAACTCGCGATAATGAAATCAAATTCAATGGAGCACCGGATTCGAGTGGTAGAAATGACAGTTCTCCCATAAGGAATACATTGTAGAAAAAAGCAAAAACTGCTCGAATGGAAGTGCTCCATTGAAAGTCTCTCAAAAACGTACTATGAGCTTTTTTTTCTCAGTGTATTGTTGAGGTTTTTGTATTTTTTTTTAATTTGTGAAAGTCTCAAAATCCATGAGAGAACGGATTTTCTGATCGATTTGGTGTTTTCGGCAAAGGTGTAGGTTATGATAACGACTTTAAAAAAAATAGGGACACGAAAAAATAGTTATAGATTTTTGAATCAGACTCAGAATTCCAAAATACATATTTTTTTATTTCGATTTTTTTTTTTTTAATTTTTTTTAGGAGCTACAAAAGGCATCATTTGCGAAAGAGTTTGGAATGCACAGTGGACTGGTTCAATGGTGTGAAAAATAGTGTTTCTTATGTAAAAAAATCCGGGGAATCGATTGGTGATGGTTCCACAGCACGAAACGGCAAAGGGTCCATTTTGCCCCAATTCCCCATTTTTCACATTTTTCTTGAAAATCGGTCTGTATTTAGAGCGGAGGCGTTATGCGACCAATGTGTCAAACTATCAAGTGCAAATCATCATTCTTATGTAAAATTGTCTGATCTTTACGATAAAAATAAAGATTTGTGAATTCTTACCTAACATTTGAAAATGGCCAAAAATACTTTTATAGCGGAGTTGGGGTTAAATGGACCCTAGATGATTTTTGCGGTGCAAGTGGTTATTTTTACTGGATTCCTGGGACATTTTTACATAAGTTGAGTGCATTTTGGAAGGCCGCATAAAGCCTCCGCTCTAAATACAGACCGATTTTCAAGAAAAAATGTCAAAAATGGGGAATTGGGGCAAAATGGACCCTTTGCCGTTTCGTGCGGTGGATAAAACCATCACCAATCGATTCCCCGGATTTTTTTTACATGGGAAACACTATATTCATACCAGGAAACCAGCCGCGTTCAATTAAGTCCGATTTTGGATTCCATTTCGCCCACTGTGGAATGGTGGCAAAAATGATCAAAATTAAAAAAATTCAAAAAAAAATTCTTCGAAATCCAATTTGCAATCGAAAATTACACTTTTAGCAAGGTTGTATATCGACGAAATTATAATCTATAATATTAACATCTAGTGATAACGATAATCTATCGTAATCGCGATTTCGACAGTTTTATCGGCGATATCTTATCGTCGATAACAGACGATAACTCGTTTTCAAAATCATTCTAAAATTGACATAACCCAACCATATCATGTTAAATTTCCAATGCACACACTTATAATAAATGTGTTGATGATATAGTATGTTTCAATTATGAATATCATTTGAATATTTTATTTAAAAAAAAAGCTCTGATAAAGCAAAATGCATGCAAAGTTTCGTTTCTTTTGATACTTACATTTCAAATTATACAAATTTGAATGTAAAAACACGATATTTTGTGAAAAATTCAGTATTTACAAAAATATTCAAGTTTTCTTATTTTTTGAAATTTACAATGTGGGTATCAAACGAAGTAAAACTTTGTATGCATTTTCAATTTCTTAGAGTTTTTTTTTTTTTTTGTAAAAAATAAAATTTCAGCAAAATACCGTATTTTTAAAGAAAATACTAAATTTTTCGGTAACTCAAATTTAAAAAAAAATTACTTTTTTTGAGTTTTTTTGTTACATATTCAAATTTTTACCATATACCGAGAATTTTGAAAGAACAAAAATTTTTCCAAAAAAAAACATTTTTATTCTTAAATACTCAAATTTTCATAATTTGCCATAATTTGCGAAATTTTGAATGCATTTTTTTACCAGAGTTGTTTTTTGTGAAATACTTAAATTTTCATTTCAATATTTTTGAAAAATTATGAAATTTTGTGAAAATTTAAGAATTTTACAAACAAAACTTAATTAAAGTCAAAATTTGACTTCGTTTGATACCCATATCGCTTATTAAGAAAATTTGAGATTTTTTGCAAAATTCATACAAAGTTTCACCTTTTTGATACTTTATTGCTAATTTTATAAATTTGAGTGATTTAAAAAAATGCGAGATTTTGTGAAAATTATAGTATTTAACCATAAAAATAGCAGGGTAATAAAAACTTATTTTTTACATAACAAAACACAACATTTCGCTTTGTTTGATACCCAATTGACAAATTATGTAAATTGATCTTTTTTCGAAAAAAAACAGTTATTTTTGAAAATTTGAGAATTTTACAAAAAAATCTAATTTGATGAAAACTACATTTCGTTTGATATCAAATTCTGAAATTTTGAGTATTTTTCAAAATAATAGTAATGTAAAAATGCAACCGCAAAAATTTTTGAATAATTTCCAAAAAAAAATTGACAGCATGTAAAAATTTGATTTTTTTACAAAAAATAAAAATCTAAGAAATTAAATTATTGTGAAATTTGCTGCTCTTTTCTATGAAAACAATTTTTATTTTTTTTAAATTTTTGCTCTGTATATGAATACATTTAAAATAAGTGTGTTTATCCCTTTACAAGTTTTATCTTGATTCAACAATTTCGGAATAATTTAAAAAAAACGAAAGAATAATTTTGCGTTGTTTTTGATTGATTTGAATCAATGATGTATGGTGGAAAAATGTAAGCCAAATTAATCACAAAACAAAAAAAAATTATCCAATCTTATGCTCCTTTTAAGACAATATGCACAGAAAAAAATGTGAATCTACCCGTCATGGAAAAATGAATCACGTGTGAATTCAGTTGATGTAAACTTGAGAATCGACGATGATGTAAAATTTATTGTTTTACGTAGAATTTGTTGCTAATTTACATCAAATTGATGTAACATTCGGATTTTTTTTTGTGTATGGATTTAATGCTTAGACAATCATGTTGACACTTATTGTTTTAAACAGCTTATATTTTTAACCTTAAATCTCACTTTTCTGCTTCATAATGTTTATTTTAACAACCCGACCCTTTCTCAACTCACCTAAAATGGAATAAAATTTCCATAATATTTGCTCCGCGTTCCGATGATTGAGTTTCGATGTTTGATTATCATAAACTCTCCCCGTCTCCCTAACAAAACCAGCCAGTAAAACCCTTGTTGTAAACCATCCCCCCTTCATCGTAAAATCCGCACCAATTCCGGTATCCCGTTTCAATTTGTTCCCGATGTCATTCTTGGAGGGTGGAGGGGGGTTGGGAGGAGAAAATTTTCCACACTTTCTGAAAGTGGCAGCCCACAGGCGTGACCAATGATCGTTAAATTGATAATTGATTTGATTGTTTCCACTTCTTGGGTTGGAGTCCCCTTTTGAGGGGGGAGCAAACCAAGGGTCAGTAACTTGGCATAGATTATCGAAGCGTTTGAAAGCCCCACCTTAACCTGCTTGTTTCTGGTGGGGAGAATCATGCCGGCAAGTCGTAACCGTAAATACTAATCATTATGAGCGATTAAATACATGTTAGAATGTCCCCCTCCAGCCCCGAACTCACATTCAGTCTCGTGTCCGGCAAAAGTTCTAGAATTGGCAATCGGCTTAGTGGAGCCATAATTGAGTGGCCGGATTCATAATTTGGGATTTGGCGTGGAATCGATTGGCCAATTTGGCCAATGAAGGGGAAATGTTTTGCCGGGTGAAAAAAGTTTTTCTTCCTGGAGTGGAATTTTCGCCGGGTTTGAGAAAAGTTCGGGAATTGGGTCATTCCACTTGCTTTACTGCTTTGGTTTTGTTGTAAGAAGTTCTTCAACTTTTCTTGTTTTTCTTTTTGAGAAGTTTGGTGAATCAATTTGGGTTTTTTTTTCTTTGATGAATGAAACGTTGAACTCAATGCTTCGTAACATATTATTGATTTTTTTTTTTAATTTGAATTGTTATAACTCATAATTCCTCACCTTAAGCACTCTCTCAAACAATTCTAGCTCACTCGAGAAAGTCATAAATTAATCCTCCAATTACCATTTCTCGGCCAAACTAGTTCGCCTTTTTGGCACAGTTCACCAGCTCTCATCACACGTGCGCTTGAAACGCTAGTAAGTCACATTATTTATAGCTCAACCCGCGCGCCAAAACTCATAAAAATTCATTTCCGATTCTAGACTTTCATTGACTGGCTGGCTTTCTTTCTTATTTCTAGTTTTCGCCCGCTGGCACCGTATTTATGTATTCATTCTTGAAAGTCAAACTTCTCTCTTTTCCCCTCACACCGCGCATGAAGTTCTGATTTATGACTTTCCCTAATTGACCAGAAGTAGGCCATGCACTTTTAGCGCCACCGTCAACCTCAAAGTTGTAAAGCAGCTGCCTACTTCGATTTTGCAGCTGACCCAGTTTTCGACTGTTCTTGGCTCGAAGTTGCTGATGCAAAAAATGCAAATGAGCAAGTCGTCACCGTAGTAGGCGTCGATGCTTTAAAAGGTACACCCCTTTCCCCCTTAAATAGCTTATGAGTAAGAACTTGTGGCGCTGGAATTGGAACCGATTCTTCAAACTCCAGGTTTGATTCATGACCGGGCAACAATCGCTCATATTCCATCGATCCCCTTCCTCTGCCAAGAGGAGAGTCGATGAAAAATGGAGAAATTCTATCAAACCAAGATCGTCGACCACCTCGGTGGTCAGCTCGTGTACCAGAAATCTATCAAATTATCCAACTCATTTCCCTTCCAAATCGACTCTTGAGCGAACCAGCGCAGACCATCGACGGAGTCAGAACGTGACGCCATCCAAGAAGGCCAAAGTCGAACGAGATCCCAATAAATCATGTCCACGTGCTGCTTGCAGTCAGGCAGTGCCTACTTCGTTAAGGGAGTCCTCCCCTGCCTGCAGGCGGCAAAGCACTCTTTAGTCTCTGATTGTGTCTGAACTAGGCGAATAAAAAAAAAGTAAATAAATAAAAAGATAGTATCTCTCGACGCTCTTGGAAGTCGTTGCAGCATCTTCTCGAGCGCGGTGAATCTTGAAAGAAGTGCAAACAGCGAGCGGATGACTGTTGGGAAAACATTAATCGAAAACATGGAAATTCTTTTTCAACTGCGCGGTGTTGGGTTATCTAAAGGGGGGGGGGGGGGTAGGGTTGCGTGTCCCATTGTTTGACAGTAATGGAATGTAAGGGTGCGAGTTGGAAACTACATGGAAGCCGGCATGCTGGTGCAGAAGTGCACTCCAAGGAGCTAGATTTGTTTACAGGAAGGGAGGTGGGTTTCAATTAAGATCAAGCTGAGTGATAGCTCAGTGACAATTTTGGAATAATTTAGCATATTTTCGACTTTTGCTATGCGCAAGATTTTATTTAGTTTTTGCAAATTCGTTACAAAAAAGAGTTGTCTAGAATTTTGCAAGTTTGCTGTATTTGAAAAACGTACCATGCCATTTGAAAACTTCGTTCCTGGTTCGGAATTTCATTTTGGGAACTCTTTCTTCTCCGTGTATTGACATACAGTTCAGACTCGAATTTCCAAAGACCTTGACAATATTTTACTTCGGTCAATCGATTTTTTTAAATCCAAGATGGCGGCCAAAATGGCGGAGATGAAAAAAATATATTTTGTTGTAAATTGATTGCCTACCAACTACCAACTATTAAAATTTGACAAATACAAATGTTGGGGTCGCAGAACTGTAATCTGTTGTAAGAAATTAGAAAAATACGAAAACAATTTTGGACTGTATCACCACAAATTTGCTCCGAATTTTCGGGAGCTTTGAATTTGAGGGATGACTATTTTGTTTGGATTTTTAATGTTAAAAATTAAACATCAAAAACGTTAAAACGGCCAGGCCAACTGCGTAAAGTTAATACTGCAATTGTTAATAATGACAAGAGGATGCTAGGCGATAATCAACCTAAGGCATTTTCCAGAATGCCCTCGAAAGACTGACTGCGCTAGAGTTAGATTAGATTAGATTAGATTAGATTTTTAATGTTAAAATTTAACATTTTTGATGTTTTTTGTACTATATTGAAAAAATAATTTATTCATTATTAAACAAAAGTAGCTTTTCTTAACGTTTATTTATGATATATCAAAGTTGTATTGTTAAATTGAATTTGGTTAACCGCAGTGGATTTTCTTGAAATAATTGTTTTATATTATTCTTGTTTAATATTTAGTTTTTAAATTTATCTTGTTAAGTTTATGTTAGTTTCTGGTTGTATTTGGCCTATTCTACAACCACCTAACATTACCATTTGCCTATCTAGTTTTTTTTTCATGTTTATACAGTCATTTTTTCAATTTTTTGCTTGTTTTTACATTTTCTACTGTAGAACGATACCATTATCATTTAAATTGTTGCAAAATGCTTAGAGGCATAGTCTTGTACACTACAAAAAATACTGCATACTAATTTTTATATAATATACAGAACAAAACAAGTCACACATCCAACCATAGAATTTTATAAAATTTTAAGAGATCTTCTTTCCAAAGCTTTTGAAAAATCAAAAATTGGTTGAAAATGGACTTTTGGCGGATTTTAACATCAAAGCCCGTTTAGAGGCGGGGTTGGGCTGTAGAGGGTTAGGAAGGTTCAGCAACCAGAACCCGGATTAAACAAATATTATTTGAAGGATTTTTCTTTTCTTCATGAAGTATATTTAATTCGCTTAAAATTCAACATTTTTCGAATAATTTCACCTGGAAATGCATATAACTTGAAAACAGTGCAATTTATCGTAAAATACATTTTCGATTGAAAAAAAATAATTTCGCATCGGACAAAGAATTTTTAAATGTTGAATAACAATATTAACGATGATTTTCAAAAATCACAGCATTTTCCAAAATTCATGTCTCCGGTAACATAATTTGCACCATCGCAAACTCTAGTACAAATTATGCGTTTTTAGTCACATAAAACAAATAAAAAAATATGATAATAAAATATGATAATAAATAAAGGATGTTAATCGATAAAATTATCGTCGATAATATTATCGTCTAACGGTAACGATAATGGTTACCGTTATTTCGAAAATTTTATTGGCGATAAAATAAGCGCCAATAATGGACGATAATTCATTATTAAAATCTATCTAAAATCGACTTAATTCAATCAAATCGTGTTAAATTTTCAATGCTTTCACCAACAATATATTTTTTTTGAAAATGTAGCAAGTTTCAAAGTATAAATACTAAAAGTTGTTCTCAAAATCGTATTTTTTTGCAAATACTCAAATTTTCATAATTTGCAATATGGATATCAAACGCAGCAAAATTTTGTATTAGAGGTTTTTTATTGTTAAAAACTAAAATTTTTACCAAATACCGTGTTTTTTTGAAAATACTCTAGTTTTCAAAATTTTCAATAGGGGTAACAAACGAAGCAAAATTTTACATGCTTTTTCACCTTAATAATGTTTTTTTGGATAATACAAAGAAATTCACAAAATTCCGCATTTTTTCGAAAATACTCAAATTTTTTTTTTTTTGCAATATGGATATCAAACGAAGCAATTTTTATTGTGCTTTTTCACTTTATAAGTGATTTTTAATAATTAAATTTTCACGAAATACCGCATTTTTCATATTAACTCAAATTTTAAAAAAAATGCAATATGGGTAACAAACGAAGCAAAATTTATTATTGCTTTTTCACCTTAATAATGTTTTTTTTTGGATAATACTAACATTTTCACAAAATACCGTATTTTTTCGAAAGTACTCAAATTTTCATGATTTGCATTAATGATACCAAACGGAGCGAAATTTTGCATACTTTTTTACTTTATTAAAGTTGTTTTTGTCAATACTAAAATTTTCCCAAAATACCGTAGTTTTCAAAAATACTCAAATTTCAAAATTTGCAATGGGACCATCCATAAACCACGTGGACACTTTCGGGGGGGGGGGGGATCTATGGCGATTGTCCATGCTCCATACAAAAAACTTGTCCACGAGGCCCCCCCTCGAGATTACCAAAATAGTGTCCACGTGGTTTATGAATGATCCTAATATGGGTTTCAAGCAAAGCGAAACTTTGCAGCCGGGGTAAGTTCCATCTCGGATTGCTTTCTCTTCGCTTCAGAAACTTCCACTTTTGAAGGCGCGTTTTTGTTTCATAGTTTTTTCAAACAACTGCCTCTTATGCACTTTAGCTGAACTTTTTCAAAAAAATATTTTAAAGGCTAGAAAATTTCAAAACTACATGACGGATCGACAAAATTATGCGTCCGCACTCCGAATCATCAAAATTAAATTTCATGATCAAAAATTGCCCTACTTCTCCATACAAACTTTGGAGAAACCCCGTTCGGACATGTCTAAATATTTTTGAAAAATTCATATGTTTCCTATTTCTGGGTATTTCTGGCGTCCCCTCAAATTAGTAAAACGCAGAATTTCGGTTCGTCTATGTTATCCCAAGTGAAATTTTGACGTTCTCGTTTTCGGATAATCCAGTACGGATTGTATGGAACCAACATTCAAACAAAAATAGGATCCAACGATATGATAGCAATATCTGGATCAAATTTAAAATTTTGAAAGATTAAAAATTTGGCATAACATTTTTGATAATTTAGGTTTCAAAATTTTTAAGTCAAACATGTCAATGTTTTTTAAGTAACGAAAGAAACATAAATTTTTAAAAGATATAAAATATGAAATTATGAGTTTTTTGCCACAAATAATCGCTGATTTTCCTCTCGTTTTTGATAATACAAAAAAACAGAAGCATTTCTCTCTTCATCGACTACTCATCGCTTCTCAACTCACTCCTCACCTGAGTATAATTTCTCGCTCTCAATTGTGACAGTTTCTCACAATATTTCTCTTCTTCAGCGATCACGTTTCCCCGCTCGCTCTCAGTAGGCTCCGAACCGGCTTACCGCGATCACCAGAGCGCTGCATTCTCTACTAATGTTGTCACGTTGTTCAACACCTCTCGACTCTCGAAACTGCCACTGAGGCTACTTCGATGCTCAGCCCGCTATGATCATCTGCTCAACCCGCAAATGAATAATTGTTTTCTTATCATGATGACAATAACAATGCGGTGATGTTTTGTGCGAAATAAAAACAAGCAATTATTTCGTTTCCGCTTTGGTAGAATTGTTTCGCGATTTGCAGTATGATCACCTGCCCGCAGTGTTCTGACAGTTTGGTGTCGGGTTCGATCCGACACTTTCGCAACGTAACCTGGTCTGGTCAGGAAATCAGAAGCCATCGCGATGCAGTGACATTAACCGAAGAATGCCGAACAAGGCCTACTAAGAGAACAGCTGATTTACGACGAGGCATCGAGTATCAAATTACTGCGAGCTCAATTAAGCAGGTCTCGTTCGGTTTGAGGTTAGGATCCGTTCATGGTTTTTTTTGTTCGTGCATAAATTAATCCAATCCAATCAGGTGCATCTACGAGGTTTGTCCCAAATATGCTAATGAAGAGAGGGATGCAGAGTACGAGAAGTTTTGTGTTTTGTTTTCTGCTTAGATTAAGATCCTAATTTGAATAACACTTTTGCTCGAAAACAAAACAACAACAAAAAGAGGCAAAAATGCTTAATTAAACGGCGCTGCGGCCACCACAAGTGGGGGGAATCGCCCGACTCCTAACGAGTCGAAACAAGTGAATCAATAAATCAAACATAAAAATGTTGTTGATTGGTGGCTGACCAGAGCAGTAGTGCGAATGACTAAGGAGCAAAAGGTAGAGAGCCTGGAGCTTATTAGAGAACGGACATCTCAAACCAAAAGTACCAATCGAATCACGAGAACTGTCAAACGGAGGTACCAATCAAGCAAAATCCTTTGTCTTATGCTCGATTGGTACCTTCGTTTGACAGTTCTCGTGCTTCGATTGGTACTTTTCGTTTGAGATGTCCGTTCTCTAATAAGCTCCAGGCTCTCTAGCAAAAGGCTGAAAGAGAGCTAATGAAGCTGTTGCCTTGAGGGTTCACTCTAAAAACGTTTGTTTAATTTGTTTTGTTTAAATCTATCAGATGAAAAACAAATCATAGCAAAGTCAAAATTTTAACTGAAAAAAAAAATCAAACATATTTTCAACTGTGTCCTACCCCCCGTCTGGAGCAATAATTAAAAAGTGTTATGAAAAGTGTTAATTCTGGAAGTTGTTCTCGATTGTTTTCACTTAGACAACCGTTGTGCTTTGTTGCGTTGTGGCTGACACATTTAGCTGGAAACAGTGAAAATTGCATGGCTTGGACGTCGGAACGCAACGAATGATTAATGCAGTTGGGTGATTAATTGTTTGGCGCAGAGCGAGGGATCGTAGTGTAGCTTGTTTCATTGCTTTAACTATTGCTGTTGGTGCTGTTGAGTGTAGGGAAAAGTGAATGGATTTTGGAATGTCACTTGAAGGAAGTAAAAGCTAAGGAGTGATGGAATTATCAGGAAAACAATTACTATGGAACTTTTTTCATCGATTAGCAAAAATCCATTTTACAGTGCCCAGATTTTTATCCTTTTCATTTTTTTTTTTTTTTTTTGCATTTGATACCTTCGTTATGCTCAGTTATCGATTTTCTTTGTATTTTTTTGAAATATTGAACGATCTGTAAACTGTTCCGAATACAGTCCAGACTCGATTATACGAAGTTTCGATTATCTGAAGTTCGATTATCCAAAGGTTTGTATGGGAATTCGGATTATTGAATCATGAATGATACAAATCTTCTTGTGATTTTTTATTTTCTTTTTTTTTTAACATCAAATTAGAGTTCTACGTACCATTTTAGCAAAAATATAGTTATTGATAATCAGTTGGCATATCAAATGCATCATTTATTGAAATCAAAAATAAAACAACCTAATTTTATTCTGATTCGTTTATTCTAAGTATTTTTTTCCGAGGCAAATTGATATTTTTTCTCTCTGAAAAATTAAATTTTTCATCGTTTTTTAGTAAAGAGCATTTAAATGACGTACAGGTACACAATTCAAAACATTTGTGAATCTTATAATTCGTAAATTGATCGAGAACCGATCTGATAACGGCTGACACGAGATTTGGTTGACCGAAAGAATTTCTTTGTCTTCTTTCACCTCTTCTTAATTTCATAAGCGAGAGAACGTCACTCTAAAAATCAAAATTTTGAGATGTTTTCATCTCTGCCCTTAAGATACAGTCCGTAGCCATTCTCCAATGATTCAATCGCCGTTTTTTCGGATTTATTTTTATTTGCTTTAAACTTTCTAGAGACCTTCCCTCTGACCAAAGAGGCCATTTTGCATATTTTTTTCGTCCATATAAGTTTGAATGCAATGTATGAATTGTGAACGGAATTTTTGATAAATTTGGTATACTTTAAAAATTGCTTAACACAATAAAATCAATTTACGCAAAAACATCATGTTCATGATTTTTATTTCTTGGCAGGTTCTAATCGATCAAAAAAGAAATTTTTTGAGCTAGATTCGGAAACCTTGGAAAAAAAATCGAAGAAAAATCACTTCATTTTTAGATTAAAAATCAAATTTGGAATCATAACATATTTTGAAGAAATATTTATGAAGAGCAACAATCCACCAAAGAATTTTGCAATGTTTGTGTTTTTTATTAGTGTCTCATGTCTAAACATATTTATTTTCGAAAAGTTTATAAATTTTCGTTAAATTTTCCTAAAAAAGTTTAAAAATTAAACCTCTACCTGTTTTTTGCATTGCTGAAAAAATGGCAACACTGCAAAAAAGAAACTAGTCTTTTGGCGCATTTTTTTTTTGTAAAAAATATTTTAGAAAATTTAAATTGTTTCTCAGGGCGAACGTATTTTTTCCCAAATCCTCCTTTCTTATACTTACAACTTTGCCAAAGACAACTAATTTATCAGAAATTCAATTCTCAAGAAACAGATTCTCTATACGATTTGACAGCGTAGTAAAAATAAATAAAAAACTTAGTTTTTCTTCATAAATAAATCAAATTAATTTATTAAAACTTCTGCCATTTTTCAAATCAACTATAACTCAAAAGATTTTTTTTTTTCATTTTAAAAAACAAGTAGGATTTTTGTAAAATTTCGCAAAGCTTTTTTGCGATTTTGTTTTACCTTACATAGATATTGCTTATTGCGGGATAAAATCACGTTTCTCCATCGCTGTGAGTGACAGGAGATTATTGCCGCCTAAATACCGCAGTGTAAAAATCAGCAAGTTGAACTGAAATTTTGCGTTGATTTGGCTGTCACCTTGATTTGTTTTGAATATTTTTCAAAAAGTCAGCTGAAAACTCAAGGCAACCTTTGACAACAGTCAAAAATTTGTTCTGCGGTTGTCATGCGGCTGTCATGCGACCATTATCTTGCGGTAGTATCACCGCGCGTGAACTCTAATTATTAACGCCCGCAGTAATAATTTACAAAAAAGCAATTTTCTGAGATTTCGGTCATTCGATTTTTTTTGTATTTTTTAATCCGGCTGAATCTTTTTAAGTGCCTTCGGTATGCCCAAAGAAGCCATTTTGCATCGTTAGTTTGTTCATATAATTTTCCATGCAAATTTGGCAGCTGTCCATACTTTTTGATTGATTTGGTTTCTTCGACAAAGTTGTAGGTATAAATAAGGACTACACTGAAAAAATATGATACACGGTAAAAAAAATGTCGGTGATTTTTTATTTCAATTTTTATCACTAAAACTTAATTTGCAAAAAAATACTATTTTAATTTTTTTTTATTTTTTGATATGTTTTAGAGGACATCAAATGCCAACTTTTCAGAAATTTCCAGAATGGACAAAAAATATATGACCGAGTTATGATTTTTTAAATCAATACTGATTTTTTCAAAAAATCTAAAAAATATTGGTCACAAAAAATTTTGAACTTCATTTTTCGATGTAAAATTAAATTTGCAATCATAAAGTACTCTAGTGAATTTTTGATAAAGTGCACCGTTTTCAAGTTATAGCCATTTTTAGGTAACTTTTTTGAAAACAGTCGCAGTTTTTCATTTTTTAAAATTAGTGCCCATGTTTGCCCACCTTTGAAAATAATATTTTTGAAAAGTTGAGAAAATTCTCTATAATGGTCCGTTTTACAATGATAAAATATGAAACATTCGTGATCTTTTCGAAAAAAATATTTTCAAAAATTAAAAATCAAGACTTACATTTCAAATGGGTCAAACATTCAATATTACGCCCTTTTGAATTGTTAGTCTTGATTTTATTTTTTTTAAATATTGTTTTCGAAAAGATCGAAAAATTTCACGAATGTTGTAAATCGGATCATTAGTTGCTGAGATATCGACATTAGAAAATGGTGGGTTGTTTGGGTGAGACTTAAAAAACATCAATAGTCCTGTTTTTAAACCTTTGCATGGCAATATCTCAGCAACTAAGTGTCGTATCAGCAAAGTTCAATAAAGCAAAATATAGAAAATTTTCTCAGCCTTTCAAAAATATTGTTTTCAAAGGTGGGCAAAATGGGCACTAATTTAAAAAATGAAAAACTGCGACTATTTTCATAAAAGTTACATAAAAATGGCTTTAACTTGAAAACGGTGCACTTTATCCCATATCCATACCTACAACTTTGCCGAAGACACCAAATCGATCAAAAAATTCCTTCAAAAGATACAGATTTTTGAATTTTCGCATATCATTTTTGTATGGACAGCTGCCAAATTTGTATGGAAAATTATATGAACCAACTAATGATGCAAAATGGCTTCTTTGGGCATACCGAAGGCACCAAAAAAGTTTCTGTCGGATTAAAAAATAAAAAAAATTAAAATTTAAGAAAAAAGACCGATTCCGTAGAAAATTGCTCACCTTAAAAAAATCTCTAAAATTTATGAAACGATTTAATTTATATATTTATAACCGGCTCCGTGGCTTAATGGTTACGGCTTCTGCCTCACAAGCAGAAGGTTCTGGGATCAAATCCCGGTCGGTACCTTTGAAATTTGGAATCATTAATTTGAACTTTGAATATGAACAAAAATGAAAATGAATCAGGTGGGATTCGAACTCACGCCTTAGGATTAGTGGTCTGGGACGCTAAGCAGTCGACCATCAGAAGGTTTACACTCTAGCAGTGAAATGATCCGTAGTGTTGAAACATGTTATCTTCTCATATTAATTACGCGCTGATCCCTGATTTGCCTGACGGGATTGGAAGTCTAAATATAGATCGAGTTTCCTTCAGATGCTTGCTTCTATGTTTAGGCGGGGCCGAACAATGCCCAGCGACCTCGGAATTGGACCGCAAGGAGCTCTGTCATTCTGAAACGGGGTCGTTGGAAGCAGCGCGAGGGCTATCACCACCTAATACCCGGGACTGAGATAAGTTTTATCAGCATTCTGATACAAACTATACTTTCCCATAAAATCGCTACCGGTTAGCGGGTATTGGATTGGACCACACACACACACACACACACACACACACACACACACACACAACGATTTAATTTATATATTTATTTATTTTTCAAGCAGATAACAGAGAAGAACGAGAGAAGAAAACTTAGAGATTGATGACACAATATAGATCATAAAAAATATATTGTGTCATCAATCTCTAAGTTTTCTTCTCTCGTTCTTCTCTGTTCTTCTCCGTCTCGTAATCAACTGTGCCATCTTTCCAAAATTGCACAAAGTTCCGTTACAATCACCCGGGACAAGCTGCTGATAAAAGATTCTTCCTCTGCATATCAAAAACAGAAAAAAAGCAAAAAAGGTTTCTTCCTCTCTTCAACCATATTCAGCATATTATGCCATGCCAAAGAATGCTTCCTTAGATGGCCACAGCAGGACATCATCACGTGTGTGTCTGAGAACTTGGCAATCACGGCCTGCTGCTGCTGCTCCGTCTCCACAGTCATCACGGGGCCTGATGGGGAGTCCCGCAAAAGACAAAGATTCCAGTGCCGGGCTACCGGGTTGCTGCGATGCAAGATTGCATCTTTCGTGGCTGATTATGGCATCACGTCACGATTCGGAATATGGAATCCGGCCGCGGGCGCGGTGGTCAGTCAACCGTATGGACCGAACCTGGATTCCTGAATAACTTCACTCCGCGGGACCGTTGACCCTTGAGTTGAGTTTATTTGAGAGACAAAATTTCCAGCTTATGACACCTTCGCAAAAAAAACAAACGCTTGAGCCATGAAGAGTGAGGGCGATAAAATCGTTCAGCCACAATGAGTTATTAGTCTACACAGACCGCTTTGCGGGGTGACATTGAACCAACCGACCGAGCTGTCGGAGTTGGGGGGAAATCAACGATGCATAAATTCCGCGGACGAACGGACCGAGATTGCGAGAGCGAAATTGCTAGTTAGAACAGTTTGCTCTCCGGCCGGCGCTGGATTAATGATGATGGTGTTGGTGGTGGTCGTAAAGTGATTAAGCGTAATTTAGATCCACTTAAATCTTCTCCCAACGTTGTTGCGGCCTCGTGACAAGGCGAACTTCGTTAGAACATTGCTTGGAATGGGATCATTCACGGGAGACAATTGATTCGTGTGTGATGTCAACGTAGTTTTGGGGATATTAGAAGAAAGATTATAATCTTGAGATTTGAGTAAATTAATTTTAGAATAGTAATCATGTTCCTGAACTTAAAATTTTATACTAATTTATTGCCTTGAAGGCAAAACTTTTCAAGCATTTAAGTCATCCCTTGTATAGTACACAAGTTGTACAGCAGTTATTTTAACTGACAGTTTGACAAAAAAATAGTTATACAATGGTTGTATAACAATTGTGCTACTTGGCAGAGTATGGGAGAATACTCTCAAATGTCAATTTCATTGCTCAAATCGTAATTTTATTATCCAATCACCAAACACCATACGGTTATTAAAACATCCTTCCTCTTCATAAAACCAAAACAAATTTAAACCACAAACCGGGTGCTAAAATCATCCAGCATTCTTTCAACCCAGCCCAGCGGCAGCAAGCCATGGAAAATTAGGCAAACAAGATTTTCCTTTCAAAAAGGGTAGAATCATCTCACGGCCTGCTGCAAGCGCTGAGCTTTTATTGAATTTTATTGCGCGTGTCGAGCAATTTTACGACAAATTTTCAAGAATCCTTTCCACCATCACACCACTGCGGTGCCAAACATTTAGGATTTAATGGTAATGAGTGCCGAGTATTAAATTGACGTCAATTTGGGACCCAGCGAAAACAAAAATAACTGGGTTAACACTTGGAGAAACGATTCTTCCCTGAAAAGGGGCAGGAAGAGGTTCGCGACCATGTTTACTGCCAATTTGGGAAAATGTGACCTTTTCCGGGGCGACATGATCTTAAAAGTGGTGCACCGCACCACGTGTGGTGAGTCAGGGACCGCACTGTTCAGAGGGGCACCACAGGCTGGTTGGTGTACTAATGGTCGATGGGCCGTAAAAGGTCATAATCGCGATTGGTAACGTTGCGTTGCTTTGTTCTACGACAACACGGGGAAAAGGGTAACAAATAGAGGAAATGTTTAGACCATATTTACTACTGAATGAATAAGTGAAATTGAATCGATTGAATGTAGATTTATTGGAAAGGGAAAACATTGGAACATGGAAAAGAATCTAATTTCCATTTTATCTGGACGCTAATGTTAGAAAATGAAATTGTTAATCAAGTAATGTTCATTTTTGTTTTCATTATATATTTGAATTCATCTTCAAAAAGATATGATTAGAGCCCTAAAAATAAACATCTTAATAATAAAAATTCATGAATGTTAAAAAAAAACTTAAAAATCAAATTCATGAATATTTTTTAAACCAAATCTGATGTACCTCAACATTTTATGCAGTTATACTGTTGCAAATAGATTCCACCAGATGTCTCACTATATCTTCCCACTCCTCTCAGGATAGAAAGTCTCACCACTTGTGTTCACGGTCGACGCAAAGATACGACATAAACCGATGGTCGATGTTGCTGTGCAGCGATATCGACACGAGTAATCGACTTCCTCTGGTTTTAGATATCATACCATACCAAAAAGCGACTATCGTACCCTGGCGGCATAGGTTTGAGTCTCGACTGATATTGAGCTCAAATTTCAAGCAGATGGGATATCATTCAATTAAAGCAGTTGTTTTTCAATTTTCACCAAAGAGAAAAGAAGGCAATAAAAAACGATTAAGTTAAATTTGAACTGTATTTTATTAAACATTTAATTATCATTTTTTTATTGCTACAAACTTTTATCAAATCAATTTATCAAAGTGTTTGTTTAAGAAAATAGATTGCTCGTTTTCAGCAAAATATTGCAGTATAAAGTAACAAAATGCTAAAAATATCAAATGCTAAAATTTTGCTGAAAAAAAATATAAGTTTTTAGAGTCGAAATAACAAAAATATGTTAAAAAAATATGTTTAAATGTTTGTAGGTATAGTGTTGTTTTTTTTTCTTGTATTTCTCTGTCTGCTCCTGATTCAAAATCTGGATACTAAAAATATAATTACTTGAAAAAAACGAAATATAAAGTTAAAAATTTCACAAAAAAAAGAGAGCAGATTCAATTAAAAGTTGTGAAAATGGTTTTAATAAGTAAACTATCTGATCAATTCCTAAACTTTTAAAACAATCTGTTTTTGCCAGATAGCTTGATACCAATATTTCAAAATGATTCTTTCTAGATTATTACATAATCGGAAAAGTTCTCCCTAAAAGCTACATTATACTAAAGGTGAGCAAATGTGACCAAATTAAGTTTTGAAAATTCGAAAAAAAAAATTATCACAAAAATCCATGTAGATCATTTCAGTTATGCTACTACTCAAGTAACCGCAAGGCACTAAATAGCGGCATTAAAACAGCATTATATTAGCATTGAATACCAGCAAATAATGCTTCAAAACATAATTAAGCACTTTTCCCTTGAGAAATATTTCAAGAGGCGCACAGTGATGGCAATTTAACGCCTCACCGAAAGCTCGAACAAACATAAACTGCTTTATCGACGTCAAGGCTGGGGGGGGGGGGGAAGTAGTTCTCCACTGTAGAATCTTCACTCTCCTAACACACATCCGTTTCGTGCTGCAATTCAATCACAACTGACGTTTGACATTTACTCTCTCGCTCATGTTCGTTCGTTCGCCCAGACGGAAACGGGGGGCGCCTGGCGGGCGTTTTGTCTTGGGCGCTACGCAAGACGTCTGGCAGATTTTCCCCCCGACTGGCCCAAGATTTTCGCCAGAATTCTGGCGAATATGCAACAAACCGGTCGTGCACGATTGAGGCGAACGAACCGTTTCAACCGATTTAATCGGTTATGCGTTTTGACAGATGGGTTTTGCCAGACACACGCCAGATTTTGCGCCAGATTTTCGCACGACTGCGGGCAATAGAGCAGCACAAATCTGGCAAAAAATCGGACGTATTTCATGGATTGATTTTCTTCTTTTTATACTGTTTTTCTTGCTGTTTTCTTTAATAAACAAGTTTCTACAAAATGAAATAAATTTAGATACTCTCAGCGTAACAATTAAAGTTTATTAATGTAAAAATATCACGTAAAAAATAGGGTTAATGAATAAGCAGCTGACTTCAAATAGCGCACCGTCTTTGGCTTTGCTTTTTCCGGCGGATTCAGTAACCACAACCGAAAGTGGTCAACCGTCTCCGGCAAAGTCTCAAGTATGTCAATCCCGGCTGTGCGGACCGTCCTCCTTCTCGCCCTTCCGGCAGGTTCAGCAGCAGCCCGAGCGGTCGTCCGTCGCCATTGGACTCTCCAGCTATTCTAGAACTCGTCCAACGTCCTGGATGTTCCTCCTCCTCACCTCTTCCAGCAGGTTCAGCTTTTCGAGGGGCCAAGGAGATAATCTTGGAATCGGATTTAGAATCTGTGCAAAAGGAACGGAAAGGAAACTTTTAGCTCAATAACTTTGAAATTACGCATCATACTCACAGGTTCTTGAACTTGGCCACGGTCCCGGCTGTGTTGACCGTCCTCCTATTCGCCTCTTCCGGCAGGTTCATCAGCAGCCCGAGGTGGTCGTCCGTCGCCGATGGACTCTCCAGCTGTTCTTGAACTCGTCCAACGTCCCGGATGTTCGGACCGTCGTCCTCCCCACCTCTTCCGGCAGGTTCAACAGCAGCCCGAGGTGGTCGTCCGTCTCCGATGGACTCTCCAGCTGTTCTTGAACTCGTCTAACGTCCCGGATGTTCGGACCGTCCTCCTCGCCTTTTCCGGCAGGTTCAGTTTTTCGAGGGGGCCAAGGAGATGTTCTTGGAATCTGTGAAAAAGGAACGGAAAGGAAACTTTTAGCTCAATAACTTTGAAATTACGCATCATACTCACAGGTTCTTGAACTTGGCCACGGTCCCGGCTGTGTTGACCGTCCTCCTCCTCGCCTCTTCCGGCAGGTTCATCAGCAGCCCGAGGTGGTCGTCCGTCGCCGATGGACTCTCCAGCTGTTCTTGAACTCGTCCAACGTCCCGGATGTTCGGACCGTCGTCCTCCTCACCTCTTCCGGCAGGTTCAACAGCAGCCCGAGGTGGTCGTCCGTCTCCGATGGACTCTACAGCTGTTCTTGAACTCGTCCAACGTCCCGGATGTTCGGACCGTCCTCCTAGCCTTTTTCGGCAGGTTCAGTTTTTCGGGGGCCAAGGAGATGTTCTTGGAATCTGTGAAAAAGGAACGGAAAGGAAACTTTTAGCTCAATAACTTTGAAATTACGCATCATACTCACAGGTTCTTGAACTTGGCCACGGTCCCGGCTGTGTTGACCGTCCTCCTCCTCGCCTCTTCCGGCAGGTTCATCAGCAGCCCGAGGTGGTCGTCCGTCGCCGATGGACTCTCCAGCTGTTCTTGAACTCGTCCAACGTCCCGGATGTTCGGACCGTCGTCCTCCTCACCTCTTCCGGCAGGTTCAACAGCAGCCCGAGGTGGTCGTCCGTCTCCGATGGACTCTACAGCTGTTCTTGAACTCGTCCAACGTCCCGGATGTTCGGACCGTCCTCCTAGCCTTTTTCGGCAGGTTCAGTTTTTCGAGGGGGCCAAGGAGATGTTCTTGGAATCTGTGAAAAAGGAACGGAAAGGAAACTTTTAGCTCAATAACTTTGAAATTACGCATCATACTCACAGGTTCTTGAACTTGGCCACGGTCCCGGCTGTGTTGACCGTCCTCCTCCTCGCCTCTTCCGGCAGGTTCATCAGCAGCCCGAGGTGGTCGTCCGTCGCCGATGGACTCTCCAGCTGTTCTTGAACTCGTCCAACGTCACGGCTGTGTTGACCGTCCTCCTCTTCGCCTCTTCTGGCAGGTTCAACAGCAGCCCGAGGTGGTCGTCCGTCGCCAAAATTATAGACATTTTAAAAATTTTAAAAATTTTGGAAATTTTAAAAAAATTAAAAATTTTAGACATTTCGAATTTTTTTTTGAATTTTTAGAAATTTTAGACATTTTAGAAATTTTAAAAATTTTAGACATTTTAGATAATTTTGGAAATCCTAGAAATTTTTGAAATTTCAAAAAAAATGAGATATTAGAAAATTTAGCAATTTTTGAAATTTTTAATTTTTTTGAAATTTTGAATTTTTTTAATGTTAACAATTTTAGAATTTTTTTAAATCTCTGAAATTTTCAAATTTCAGAAATTTTTGAATTTTTAGATTTTTTTGAATTTTTAGCAATTAAAGAAATTTTAATTTTTTATTTTTTGGAAATTATAGAAATTTTAGAAAATTTCGAAATTTGAGCACCTTGGGAAATTTTAGAAATTTTAAACATTTTAGAAATTTTAGTAATTTTAGAAAATTTTGAAATTTTAGAAACTAAAAAAAAAATTTTTTTTGATATTTTTAGAAATTATAGCAATTTTAGCATTTTTTGAAATTTAAAAAAAAATTGAAATTTTTAATTTTTTATTGTTAATAATTTATGAAATTTTAGAAATTTAAAAAAATTTAGAAATTTTAGAAATTTTAGAAATTTAATTTTTTTTAGAAATTTTAGAAATTATAGAAATTTTAGAAGTTTCCAGAATTTTAGAAATTTTCGAAATTTTAGAAATTTTATAAATTTTATGAATTTTAAAAATTTTATAAATTTTATAAAATTTATAAATTTTATAAATTTTATAAATTTTGGAAATTTTATAAATTATATAAATTTTAAAAAATTTAGAAAATTTAGAAATTTTAGAAATTAAAAAAAAAAATTAAATTTTTAGAAATTTTAGCAATTATAGCATTTTTTGAAATTTTTGAAATTTTTTGAAATTTTAAAATTTTTTGAAATTATTAATTTTTTAATGTTAACAATTTATGAAATTTTTGAAATTTTCAAATTTTATCAATTTTTGAATTTTTAGAAATTTTAGAATTTCTCGTAATTTAAGAAATTTTAAACATTTTGGAAATTTTAGAAACTTTAAAATTTTTAGAAATTTATGATTTTTTAGAAATTTTAGAAATTATAGAAATTTTAGAAATCTTAGAAATTTTAGAAATTTTAGAAATTTTAGCAATTTAAGAAATTTTAGAAATTTTAAAATTTTTAAAATTTTAGAAATTTTAAAATTTTTAAAATTTTTAAAATTTTTAAAAATTTAATAAATTTTATAAATTTTATAAATTTTATAAATTTTATAAATTTTATAAATTTTTTAAATTTTTTAAATTTTATAATTTTTTTAAATTTTATAAATTTTATAAATTTTATAAATTTTATAAATTTTATAAATTTTATAAATTTTATAAATTTTATAAATTTTATAAATTTTATAAATTTTATAAATTTTATAAATTTTATAAATTTTATAAATTTTATAAATTTTATAAATTTTATAAATTTTATAAATTTTATAAATTTTATAAATTTCATAAATTTTATAAATTTTATAAATTTTATAAATTTTATAAATTTTAAAAATTTTTAGATATTTTAAAATTTTTAGAAAATTTTGAAATTTCAGAAAATTTTAGAAATTGAAAAAATAATATTTTTTTTAAATTTATAAATTTTAGCAATTTAAGCAATTTTTAAAGTTTTTGAATTTTTTTGAAATTTTTAAATTTTTTGAAATTTATATTTGAATTTCTTGTAATTTTAGAAATTTAGACATTTCAGAAATTTTAGAGACTTTAAAAATTTTAAAAATTTAAGAAACTTTTTTTTATTATTATTGATCCTGAGTTAGGCCATGACTCTTTTTACTTGGAAGACGATATTCGAAGAAAAACGACAACTGGTAGTATCAAGTGGTTAAGAAGCGAAAAAAATCACCAGATCACAGACGGGATTCGAACCCGTACCACCCACGTCTCTAGCGGGGTACTCTACCCTTAAGCCACCGTGATCCTTGGGATTCTAGTTGTCCCAAGACACCAAAGTAGTGTTCAGCTGTAGATTTGATCGCACAACCACGCCTCTAATCTAGTTCTTCTTTTCGCTCTCTTAACCTTCTTGCTACCGTCGTTATTGTCGCTCTCTTCTTGGTGAACATCGCTGAGCAGTGTTTGAAGAAACTTTAGAAATTTTAGAAATTTTATAAATTTTAAAAATATTAGAAATTTTACAAATTTTAAAAATATTAGAAATTTTATAAATTTTAGAATATTTATAAATTTTATAAATTTTATAAATTTTATAAATTTTATAAATTTTATAAATTTTATAAATTTTATAAATTTTATAAATTTTATAAATTTTATAAATTTTATAAATTTTATAAATTTTATAAATTTTATAAATTTTATAAATTTTATAAATTTTATAAATTTTATAAATTTTATAAATTTTATAAATTTTATAAATTTTATAAATTTTATAAATTTTAAAAAATTTAGAAATATTAGAAATTTTAGAAATTTTAGAAATTTCAGAAATTTTAGAAATTTTAGAAATTTTAGAAATTTTAGAAATTTTAGAAATTTTAAAAATATTAAAAATCTTAAAAATTTTAGAAATTTTAGAAATTTTAAAATTTTTAGAAATTTTAGAAAATTTAGATTTTTTTTTTAGAAATCTAAAAATTTTAAAATTCAGAAATCAAACATTAAAAAAATTACTAAAAAAAAATTAAAATTTGAAAAAAAATCATAATATCAAAAATTTCATAAAATTAAAAAGTATCATAGATTTTCAAAATTTTGAAAAATTTATCAAATTTCTAAAATTTCTAAAATTTTTAAAATTTATAAAAAATTTGAAATTTTTAACTTATTTCTAACATATCAAAAATCTAACATTTCTAGCATTCCTAAAATTTCTTAAAATTTTAAAATTTCTTAAATTTTATAAAATTTAAAACTTCAATAATTTCTAAAATTTCAATAATTTATAATTTTCTAGAGATTTTTAAAAAATTTAAAATGTCTAAAATTTGAAAAAAAAAATCGAAATATCAAAAATTTCATAAAATTGAAAAATATCATAGACTTTAGAATTCTAAAAATTTCAAAAATTTATCAAATTTCTTAGATTTCTCAAATTTTTAAAATTTATAAAAATTTTAACATTTCAAACCAATTTCTAACATATCAAAAATCTTAAAATTTCAAAGACTTTAAAAAAATTTAATATTTTTAAGATTAAAAAATTTCAAAAATTTCCAATTTTTTAAAAATATTTTTTTTTAATTTTTAAAAATTAAAAATTTCTAACATTTCAAAAATTTAAACAATTATTTTTCAAAGTTTATGTCGCTCATCCCCCCTCTCCCCCTTTAATATTGGCTCAAAAATTCAAGGGGAAAAAACAATATTTTTTCAAAAAACTTCAAAATGTCAACGAAATTACACGTGCAATCAACTGACAACTATTTACAAAGTAGTTCCCTGCGTTAATAATCACTTTGAGCATATTAATTGAAACTCTTGAAACATATTTTTTTTAGAAAATTCCTAAAATTTCAAAAAATTTAAAAAAAAAACAAATATTGAGCCAATATTGAATGGAGAGTGGGGGAATGGGCGACACAGACTTTGAATTTTTTTATTTTTTTTAAATATTCAATCTTAAAAATATTAAAAAAAATAAAGTCTTTAAAATTTTTAAGATTTTTGATATGTTAGAAATCTAAAAATTTTTAGAAATTTTAAAAATTTGAGAAATGTTAGAAATTTTAGAAATTTTTAAAATTTTTGAAATTTTTAAAATAATTTGAATTTTTTAATTTGAAAATTTTTAAAAAATATATATTCTTAATTTTTTTTTAAATTTAAGAGATTTTTGAAATTTGATAATTTTTGAATTATAGAAATGATTGAAATTTTAAAATTTTTAGAAATGTAAAAAATCTTAGAAACGTCAGAAATGCTAGAAATGTGTTTATTACCGCAGGGAAATGCTTTGTAAATAGTTTTCAGTGAATTGCACGTGTAAATTCATTGAAATTTTGAAGTTTTTTGAAAAATATTGATTTTGCCCCTTGAGTTTTTGAGCCTATATTAAAGGTAGGCGACATAAACTTCTGAAGTTTTTTAAAATTTTTGGAAATGTTAAAAATGTTTGAAATTTTAGAAATTTTTGAGACTTTTGAAATTTTAGAAAATTTTAAAAACTTTAAAAAAATTTGAAATTTTAGAAAATTTTAAAAACTTTAAAATTTTTTGAAATTTTTGAATTTTTTAAATTTTCAGAAATTTTTATTTCTTTTAATGTTTACAATTTTGAATTTTAGAAACTATTGAAATTTTAGAAAAATATTGTTTTTGCCCCTTGAATTTTTGAGCCTATATTGGAGGTGGGCGACATAAACTTTGAATAATTTTAATTTTTTTTTAAGCTTTTGAAAATTTTGGAATGTCTTGGAAAGTTTTGAAATTTTTCTGAAGTTTTTTTTTTTAATTTTTGGAAATTTAGAAAAAAAATTGAAATGTTAAAATTATTTTTAAAAAATTCGAAAGCTTTGAAATTTCAGATTTTTTTTATTGCAATCCATGCTTGTATGGTTGAAATGTCCCCCAAACGATCACCCCCAAAGGAACCGGCCATCCCGAGTTGTGGCCATTTTCCCCGAGCGACCAATTTGCATTTTTCGTATCACAGTCCATGCTAGTATGATTCTTCAAATGTCCCCCAAAGGAACCGGCCATGCCGGGTTGTGGCCATTTTCCCCGAGCGACCAATTTGCATTTTCCGTATCACAATTCATGCTCGTATGGTTCTTAAAATGTCCCCCAAAAGATCACTTCCAAGGGAACCGGCCATGCCGGGTTTTGGCCATTTTCCCCGAGCGGCCAATTAACATTTTTCGTATCACAATCCATGCTCGTATGATTCTTTAAAGGACCCCAAAACGATCATCCCCAAGGGAACCGGCCATGCCGGGTTGTGGCCACTTTTGACGGAATTTCAACTTTTAAAGTGAATAAAAAAATACTTACCTTTTTCCCCGCACAAGACCACCAAAATAATCGCGAGAGTTCACTCCTAGACACTTCACCACTTCACTAGAAACACATAAACGGACACTCCGAACACGGAACACGGACACGGCAACGGTAGGGGCACTCGGAACAAGCAACACAAAAAAAAGATAATTCCTGGGCGGACGCGGAACGAGCACGACGTGCACGCGGTTTTTCTCAAGCAGCTAAAATTTTGACAATGGCCGATTTTGACAGATGCCAAAACGCATTAGTGTGTGTGAGGCGAATTTTCGCCGAAGAGAAAACCGCAAAAAACGGCAAAAACACACCCAGGTCCCAAACCAACCAAGGACACGAACCCAACATAAATAAATAGTGTCTTGAATTACCCCCGACAAACGTCCGCCGCCGCCAGACGCAAGATGTTCTGCCGTGTGGGGCATCTGTCCGCTTACACAATGAACTTGGTTTACTCATTTTATGTGTAGATGCTACACTTGGAACTACTTATAACTCTACGTCCTCCAAAGCCGGAAATGGATTTTTTATATGTTTTTTTGAATTGAACTTCAATTATCTTGATCTTATATTTTTCTTTTATTCGCTGTATTTCAGCAACCAGAATTCCAATCCTTATGTCTGTTTTTAGAAAATTTCTCAACTTTTTGAAAACAATATTTTTATCAATGCACAATTTCAAACACTATTCTCAAACATCGAAAATTGGATTTTTTTCATTCAAATAAATTAAACTTTATGTAACTATATCTTCAAAATACCTTTTTTTTTCAAATAATCATAACATGACGAAAAATTATCTATACTTTTATATAATCCAGAAAATGCGTTTTTGTCCTCTAAAACATATAAAAAAATCCAAATTAAAAAATGGATTTCGAGAATCTGAATTTTTGTGAAAAAAAAGTTAAATGAAAACTCGCCCATCCATGTACCATTTTTTTAGTAGTCCTCATCAATACCTACACAGTAAAAAAACATGGTACATCCTTTATGCAAGAACAAATGTGTAATTTTCCAATTTTTCAGTCTAAATTAAGGTAAAATTACAACATTAAAGATGTAATATTCAACCTTCCAAAATAAGACCTTCCCAATTTACACTATTTTTCACTGTGTACAACTTTGACGAAGACACCAAACCGATCAGAAAATTCCTTCAGAAGATACAGATTTACGAATAAATATGTTCCATTTTTGTATGGACAGCTACCAAAATTGGGTGATCCAATGATTTAAAATCGCTTCTTTGGTCATAGGGAAGGTCCCCGAAAAGATTGAGCCAAAAATAAAAAATAAATGCAAATTCACAAATTCACAAATTCGTAGAAAATTGCTCACTATCGAATGTTTGTGTTCCCGAAAGTCAAAATTTTTAAAAATATTTTAAAGATTATATTCGATTCAAAATGTACAATGCATTCTTAGTTACACAGCAAAAAAAAAGTTTATTTAGGAAGGTTGAAAATTTAGTTGGATGAATATTACCGCTATTTGAGTAGTTTTGCCTAAAAAAATGTTTAAACATATAAATCTGATGAAAATTCACCAGTTCCTGATGAGTATTACCATATTTTTTTATGTGCATCTACAATCGATTTAACAAGTTTTTTCAATGAAAATTTAAATTTTAGATGAAAATTATTCATATTCTTTGGAATAAAAATTAATGAGGAGGGGACAAAATCTTCAAATTAAAATAACAATGGAACCTAAAGGATTGCTTGTAAAAAATATTAAAAACAAAAATAGCTGCTAAAAAGTTGACAGGGAGAAAAAAATAATGATAAAAACCTTTCCTACCTCGTGCCAATTCGGTTTAATTTCGTTAAATATTTCAATTAAAAGAAAATTATTGTTTATTATTGTTGCCTTATTGGAAAATAAATTGAAAGATAGCGAATTTAGATGAAATCAAATTTCAATATTATCATAATTGATAGATAAATAACTACATCATATACGGAAAGAGATCTAGTAACTGAATCAATAAAATCTGTGACGATTTATTCGGAATCATGTGCTGTCTAGTAATATTGAAAAAAAAAACAATTTTGAAAACATCGAGAAAATTGCTTAATATTTCCGAATCATTTATTTACCAATTTGGCAAAAGAAACTTTTTGGATGATCGTCACTGATTTCATTCAAAGCAAGTGTTTTTGAATGACAAAGATTTCAATTCAATGAAATATTTTAATTATATTTTTAATTTTTAGAATTCTAACAAAAATGTAAAACAAAAAGGGTTCTCCCATCTGCTTCCATTACCATTCCTAATTTAAAGGGAGCAACTCGCCTTCAATTTGCGCTTTAACCCCCAATATTTCGCCAGAAATGTGCATATAGGGCTGATTAAGGCAGCATCAAATTCAATTTTCAACTCAATTTTCAAAAAGCCGTAGCTAGCGAGCAGCAACACATGCTCACAGAAAACGCCAGCCAGAGAATTATGACATTTTGACGAGGTTTGAATGCTTAAAAAACGGTCCACGGTACCTCAATTAAAAGTCCTCAAAATAAATAAAAAAAGGGGGAGATTTGGCGCAACCATGAGTTGCCTTCACTCAAAAAACACAACAACAACAAAACGATGAATGAAAAACGAGGGTTCATTGATTTGGTCAGCTTGAAGTTGGTTGGCGTGATCTACTTTGAAATTCCGCGTCCATCGGGCAGAGTAATTGAGTCGAGTTGTTTTACGAGCTGTTTTTGGTGTCACTTTCATCAATCACACTGTTGGAATCACACAAATTTGTATTGATGGATGAGTCGAACGAAACAAACACGGGGTTTAACCTTCAAGGTTTAAAATTGTGTTAAAGATCTATTTCAAGTTGGTAAATTAGCCTGCTTTACGGAAGAATCCAATTTTTCAGCAGCACGTGGCGTTAAGTGGGAATAATCTTTTTAACAAGAAAGTGAAAGGGTGCTGCTGGATTCCCCCTTAACCATTTTTTGATCGAGATTTTTCATGTTTCACGCTCGATTTACTGTATTTGAAAGGGAAAATGAAGATTGCTAAAAGTTGTAAATGAATTTTACTATTATATTACTGATTGAACTATTACCTTATATCTTTAAAAAACATTTCAAAATGACAACAACTTGATTGAAACATTTCCTTGTAATCGAATGTTTTCCTTGTATAATGAAATGTTTATGTAATTTTACGGATTTTTTACACGATTTTTTGTAATTGTGTTGCACACTTTAAATTTGAATGAAAATGATAAATCAGCTTCCAATCTCGCACCTCCTCTCGATATTCCCTTTTCCCGATTCCATGGCAACCGAATCGTGCTGAGTTCCCTCACGATTTCTTCGTGACTTTGTTGCGCAACATGCTTCGGAACGTCACATCGCCGAATCGGTTCGTTTGCAACATCCACCATCTGTCGCTGCAACATGCGTTTCCTCTGAAGATGAGCTTCCTCAGTCTTCTGTTCTCAGTAGGCCTAGTCGGGATGTTCCTCTAGGTAAAGGTTGTTAAATTTTAGGAGGGATGCCTCGTGGCATGGCATGCTTGGACGAGTGATTTTGAAAGGTTTAAAGTCGTATTTTCAGTACGTAACTTGATGAATTACGAACAGCCTACTACAAAACTACGTCAGCTCGGTGATAACAGCGAGCATGACTTGCTACGACGGCACTGATTTGATTAATGAGCTGCCATAATTACTGTTGTTGGTGTTGCTTCGTGCGGTGGAAGTTCGGAGGAGTCACCGCGATTTCAATAAATTAGTTTAGCACGCCGATAAGTGTCTCTCTGGAGCGCCACCGGATGCATCTTCAAAGAACCCTTTGCCGGGTAGAAGGTGTAGGCCTAATGACCAGAGCGCGTAAATCAACTCGCTTCCATGCCGGCCGTTGATTTATTGCTGTTTATTTTGTGGAATAAACCACAAACACATAAACACGTGGCGTTCCTCAGCAACCACCACGACCACCATCATCGTGCAGTGGTGGACCCTTAAGTGGATGCTGCAATTTCCTCTTTGGTGGAAGTTGAGTTTGTGCAATTTGTACGGTATCAAATATCGTCAATCGAGGAAGTCAAGCAGCAAAAGGGCTTCACAGCCTACTACTTGAAACACGACTCGACGTTGTTTGCCTACTTCGACCTCCGTCTTCTCTCATGGCCTGCTGCTACCACGAGCATCCTTGCAATGTTTGTAGTTTTGTAAACTTTTCCGGGGGAATTCTGTTCACATTTTAAAGGGTTTCTGCAGCGCAAACACCGAACTCAACCTTATCTCGAATCCATCCATCAGAGATATGGCTCAAATTGCTGAGGCCAAACTTCGGTGGCTATCGCAATGCAAACACTTTCAAAACTTCTACGGGTTTTTGTGTGGGTCAACAAATCAGCAAATCATTTGGAAAGCACCGAAATTATGCTTCACAACCTAACCAAACAAACTTGTGTGCCATCGAAGGGCGAAAGTTTATGCAAAAGTTTCCAGACTTGCGGACCGGTTGCCAACAAGTGAATTAATGCTGCACAATTGATTTCTCCCAGCCAGTCAACAAATGGTACGGCGATGGAGATGAATAGTGCTACAAAAGTCATTACTCAGGAACACCCCCTAATTTTCGCCTTTTTTCAAAAGTAGAAAAGTTGCTGAGCAAAGTGCAACTTTGAAATTTCCATTTGAAACTCCAGACTGCACAATGTGAACGGAACTCGAGACTTAACTTAACTCAAGCAATGGAGAAATCTAGCAACGGGTTATTTAAATGAAGAAAAGCAAAACAAATTTCGTCATAAACCTAGAGCTCAAATTCGTACAGGACAAATTTTGATGCAAAATTTTCAAAACTTATTTTTTTCCATAATACAAAACAATTAAAACTATTGCATTTAAAAAAACAAAACCAAAAACAAAAACTAAAAATAAAGAGTAAAGAGTAAAGAGTAAAGAGTAAAGAGTAAAGAGTAAAGAGTAAAGAGTAAAGAGTAAAGAGTAAAGAGTAAAGAGTAAAGAGTAAAGAGTAAAGAGTAAAGAGTAAAGAGTAAAGAGTAAAGAGTAAAGAGTAAAGAGTAAAGAGTAAAGAGTAAAGAGTAAAGAGTAAAGAGTAAAGAGTAAAGAGTAAAGAGTAAAGAGTAAAGAGTAAAGAGTAAAGAGTAAAGAGTAAAGAGTAAAGAGTAAAGAGTAAAGAGTAAAGAGTAAAGAGTAAAGAGTAAAGAATAAAGAGTAAAGAGTAAAGAGAAACACGATATCTTTGTCTAGCAAATTTGCTTTAAAATCAACTCAACTCGCAATAGTACCACCATTCTTCTTTATAATTCCGCCATCTCAATTAAGTTTAGCTAATTAAGTTTTCCCTTTTCTGCACGACTCAAACTAGGTATGGAATCATTGTGACTCTCCCCTTTTTCCCTCTTCTATGTCATAGAGACACACAATAGGCAATCTTCACCCATTGTAAGCCCGTCAATCATGATTAATTTGATTGCTAAACTTGGACCAAAGTGGCTAGAATACAGCGTTGTGAGGTTGAGGTGGATGCTGGATGATGATGGCTAAAGATCGTTCTCCCTCTCCATACTCCCCTACTTCTCAACACGGAAATCCACTCATAACCGTTTTCAGCGCAGTACGTCGTTCATCCTTTTTCCGGAAAGAGGTGCCACTTCCACTCACACACAAGGATTACGTTCGATTCTCAGTGCGGAATCCATTGTAGTCGGAACATGAAGCCTTAATCCACCCGGGCGAATCCGGTTGGCCGTGACAGCTATTAAACCCGACCAGAAGGAGCACATTCGCCGATAATGTCCGACTCTCGATATCGATATGCCACATCGACTGTTTCCTCGGATGCACTTTGCTTGGAGGGAGAATTCTTTGGAATTTTGCAATTCAGAATAATCAACTTATCATAAAATTATCCTTTATTTTGAAAATGGGTTGTTTTGCACACTGTTTCAAACAAAATAAAACAATCTCAATCCAAAAAAAACTTTAAATTAACGCATTTTCTAGAGAATTCCTCCAGAACAAAACGCATTCAACTCTGCTCTGGTTGGATCATTGTTCTCCAGAAATCGAGAAGCACTTCCGCTCCGGCAGCAGCAGCAACTTCCGTCGTTCGATATGGCTGGAAACGACATGCAGCGTGTGTGTTTTGGTGCGATAGCTGAAGGATGCTTGAAACTTTTATAATGTTCGCTTCACCGGGTCTGATTTGGTAGAAAGCATTTGGAGCGCATTCTCTCACTAATGCGGTGTTGATTCACGCTGTTTGCACACGCGTTTGTACGTGGATTTTCGAGCTGGGTGGAATGGGTTTTATTGATGGATGGTGCTTTGCGGTTACACGTTAATACGCCTTTAAAATAAGAAAATATTGAGATTGTAATATTAAGCCAATTTTAGAGACGTATAAATTTTTCAGAAAACAGAATTTAGAGTAGAAAAAAGTAAAAAAGTTTATTGAGAAAATAGATTGCTATTTAGTTTTTGAAAAGTGAGACGAAAACCATAAAAAAATTTCTTGGCAAAATATCGCAGAAAATTGAAGTTATTTTAAACATTTTGGCTGTACAATATTTTGTGAAATCATGCTTTAATATGAAATTCATTAATCAATTTAAAAATATAAAAAAGAGGCAAAGTCCCGATAACTATTTGGCTATATAAGTCGAACTTTGAAAAAGCAGCTCAATTAATCACAATACGCATGCCCTACATTTCGGTCTCAATTCATTTCATCCATCAATGAAGTCTGTAAATTACAATCACATTGTTTATCCCCATCTTCAGTCTTCCCCAAATTGTTTCCACCAGGAAGAAGATTTTATTATTTCTCCCTTTTTTTTCTTCTTCTTCTTTCTTCTGATTAAAATCGGAAATCACAGCTTATTTCCGACACCATCATGGACACACGTATCCCTCCTCAAATTTGCTAGATTTGTTTCTTCACTTTAAAACATGGATGATGCACATTTCGACACACTTTCTACCCGCTAAGGATTATCTGTTCATATAATTTCAATACCTTCCCCATCATCCCACAAAAGAAAGGGACCGGAAGGAAGCAAAGATCTTATTTACCTACTTGAAGGATGAAGGGAAAGTGTCATTTAAATCGCCTCAACCACCGAAACCAAAGTTCCCAAAGCAGATTATGATGAAGGATAAAGGTTTTGATGGAGTTGAATCGGACTTCCAGAATGGAGGCAACGCCCCCCAAACATTTTAATTTCATTAGACTCGCTTTGATACTAGACGATGACTCTGTTGCAATGAGTGTATTTTATAAGGTTTGTTTTAAGGTCTGCTTATTTTTAATTTATATTTTGAGCTGAACAGAACTTGAAACCACATAAAACGACAAAAGTGACGAGGAAAGTTTGTTGCACTTTTCCTCTATGAAATTAACATAGAACAACTCCTCATGTCGCTGAGAAGAGAATAAAGAAGAAATAATGATAGTCTCGGATGGATATACTTTATTAAGATTTTCACTAGAACGAGCAAAGCAAAAATTAGGTAGTGCACTTTCCTTTCATTTCAAATATTGATAAATAAAAAACCGAGAGGATGGCAATTGAGCTTCGAAGAGTGCTAACAATAGGGATTATAATCATAACTTTTTTGCTATTTTTTCTTTTAAGTAAACTCAAATTTGAAATTTATATTAAGGCGAACGAACGGAACCTAATGGGTTCTCACGCTCGTTGAACTTTCAATGATGGAGCAGAGAGAAAAAAGGTAAACATTGAAAAACGTAGACTTGGTAAGGAGAAACTGTAAAAAAAAATTATAAGTACTTGATACAGTTTTTCAAAGTCAAGGAAAGAAATTTCGATCGTCTGTAACGAGAGAGGCAATTGAATTGAACGTTATTTTCCAGTACATCAACAATTTCTGTAATACACAGAAAAAAATCAATTCTCGAAACCGTGAATAAAGTTCACGATTGTGAGAACCACGAAGGAATATATTCACGTTTATAGTGCAAATGCACCATACTCATGAATAAATTCCTTCGTGGATCTCACAATCGTGAACTTTATTCACGATTACGGGAATTGTTTTTTTTCTGTGTACTACTATTACAAAAAACTCATGTGTTCCACGTAACAACTTTGCAAAAGACATCGAACAGATTCGTCAAAACTAATGAATTTTTAATTCTGCTTTTTGAATGTTTCTTTTTACAACAGAATGTTTTTAAGCAGCATAGAAAATGAAAAAAGTCCAGGTGTAGGAGTCGTCTCCCTGGGTCCTGTCTCGGTGGAGTCGCTGGTAGGCAGTTGGACTCACAATCCAAAGGTCGTTAGTTCGAATCCCCGGGGTGGATGGAAGCTAAGGTGTAAAAAGAGGTTTGCAATTGCCTCAACAATCAAGCCTTCGGACACCTAGTTTCGAGTAGGAATCTCGCAATCGAGAACGCCAAGGCAATGCTGTAGAGCGAATAATTTGATTTTTTTTTGAGAAAATGAAAAAAAAATAATGATTTCGGACTTGACAAATGTTGCAGCAAAAAATTTTCACATAACTCTATCCTCGTTGCAACTATGTTGAGGTGTAGCTACATCTTCGTGTTGCAGAGACACATTGATGTATCGTTGCTAGCATTTTGTTTCAGAGTCAAGTCCTGGCTAGTTTTTGGTTTGTTTCCGCACTACTGTTATAATTGCAATTATAACAGAGTACTCATGAGTACTTTGGGACCGTTCTTTTATTACGTAACGCAAAAATATGGATTTTTTTATATTTTTCCTCAAAACACGATTTTCGAGCAAAAAACACGTTTTAGACCAGTTTTGAAAACACTGTATCTTATTTTAGGAGCAAGTTAGCACCATACTCTTTTCGGGAAAGTTGTAGAGCACCTTCTGGAGCAACCAAGTATGAGTCCGGTTTTGTTACAGCATGAAACGTGGATTTTATAAATATCAAAATAAAAAAGGGTTTTCCCATGCAAATTTCCAACGAAAATTGAAACACTTTGCGCAAACCAATCGTTACTAAACTTTGGGGTAGTTGCGTTGCACCCTAAAAGGGCCGAAAAATAGCTGCGCCCTCTAAATTTGAAGAAGTTTACTTTTTGTCTATGCAACCATATTACAACCTAATAGTCATACTCACCGATGCAACACCCTAACAAAAAAAATCATTATTTTCTGAGTTCAATAACCCACTTTTTCATATGATTTTTTTAGTTCAACCCAGATAACCATTTAGTACCTGAACTCAAAAAATCGTATGAAAAAGTAGGTTATTGAACTCAGAAAATCATGATCTTGGTAAGGGTGAAATTTATTATATGTACATTGCATGGGGCTGTGTCTTTGCTAAACGTTTCAGAGTTGAGGCTTGAGACCATTTGACCTACAACTGTTCTGCTTGATCCAACAAGTTTGCGAATAGTTATGAATTGATAAAAGGTAACATTATTAATAAACTACCATTGAATCCTTACAGTACAACAATTTGTGAGTGGTACTTGTAACCAATCATTGAATTGTTATGTTGAAATTCTAAAGTGTTACACTTGTGTCTAGCAGTAAATTTAAAATAACTATTTTTTTTTTTGACAATCTCCTGTTTCCAAAGGTTGGAGTTCCACATAATGTTAGTTCAGTTCAGACTCGATTCGACTCAATAATTAATTGCCTTGATAAGGATCTTTAAGCTCAAATATGATACCGAAATTTGTAACCGTTCGGAACCTCACTCGTGAAGGTTATCGCGATTTACGCGATTTGTTTTCCGTTTAATGTAAAAGTTGGGAAGTGTTCGCGTGTCAAGTGTTTTGTCTCCGGTAAACGACCCAGCAAGTGACGTCCACCAAGAACGCAGCCAGCAGAAGCTTCCGAAACCGACCACCAGAGGACCTCGTCGGCAGTGGGCGGTAGAGTGGTGACATGACGGTAGGTTGGAAGGTCAGGGAAAAGGCGCGGTAAGAGGAGGGGAAAGACGAAGACCGTCAACCGCCAAGGACTCCTCAAGACTCGGCCAATTGCCCGGAAAGAGTCATAGCGAACAGTTGGACCGCTACAACTCCACTGTTTCGCCAAGTAGTTTCAGTGCACGGCCACGGCCGTGAGTGACAGTGCCAGCGGGAACCAGGAGTGTTGGGAACCGCTGAAGGACATCAGTAGGGTTAGTGAATTTTCACGATTTCGCGGACAGCGTGAAAATCGCGAAATTTGAAGATTTCCGTGAAATCCCGTGAAATTTATCAATTTTCTCAAATCAATTCATAAAAATAACAAAATAATAAATATTTCATTCTTAAAGATCTTTAAAGTAAATTTTATTAGATTTGAATTGAAAAGCGTATGAACCATTTGAAGAATTGTTAACAAACAAATATTAACATGAAATTGATACAACATTTACTGAGAAGTGATTGCTGCGAATACTTAAATGATGTTAACAAAAATCAGTCAAAGAAGAAAAATTATTCTCGATTTTTTTTATAAATTTTGTCTCTTTCAACCAATACTTGTTAAAATTGAATTAACAAGTATATTGTAATTTTTTTTAAAGATTGTACAGATTTTTTGAGTTGTATGGATTTACTTTTAGAAATCAATTAAAAGCAAACATTCATTTAAAAGTAACATTTCGTGAAAATAGTTGTCTTTCCCATTTCTTCCGGTCCAGGAGGAGCAAAAAAAAAAAAGTTTGAAAAAATTGATTCCATCAGAGAAGAGGAAGAAAAATATTGAGAAAATAGATTGCAATTTTCGTGGTACTATAAACAATAGTTTATCAGTTATTCTTAGGAAACCAGCTGAATTTTACATTTTTTTCAATTGCCGTTATAACAATTTTACTATAATTTAATTTGAGTTTTGAAAGATATAATTTTGAAATATGCTGAAAGATTCAAGCTTGGTTTATTCAAGATTAAAAAATAGTTTTTTTTAAATTTCAAAAATTTCGTTACAGATTAAATTATTTTTGACTAGTGATTTTTATTTTAGTTTTTGAAAAGTGAGATGAAAACCTTTAAATTATTTTTACTGGGCAAATGTCGCAAAAAAGTTATTTTTATTGTTAGATTGTTTTGTTAAATTTGGTTTTAATATGAAATTCAATAAATTGTAAAAACTGTTTAGCTATATTATTCGAACATTAAAAAAGCAGGTCAATAAATGACAATACGCATTTTTTTTTCAAAATATTTATAGAGCCCATCCATAAACCAAGTGGATTTTTTTAATTAATCAAATTATTTTTTGTGTCACGTTCAAATTAAGTTAAGATTTTTTTAGGTTTATTGAAAAATAATATGTAAAAAAACATAAAAAGTACTTTCTGTAAGTCTAACATAAAATTTTCATGGTTATTTTAATATTTTTCACGTTCCGCGAAATTTTCGTGAAATTTGGTGTTTTGAAATTAAGGTCCCCGTGAAATTTGCAATTTTTGAGCGTGAAAAATCACTAAGCCTAGACATCAGGTTTGTCCACAAAACCCGCCAGTTTGCCAACCCTAACGACCCCATCCGCCTAACCAACAAATCCAACCGTCATGGCTCACCTAACCTCAACCATCACCTCCAGGACCCCTCGTACCTCACGTTAAGTGCCAGTTCGGCACCGCCCAGTAACAACCGTGTCGAGGACACAAACCGGGGACTCGCCGCAACCATCGAGTCACCCCCAGAATCCAGTCCGCAGCCGGACGTAGACCATCGTCGTACCTGCGCCTCATCCGGGTATTCCCTTGTAACGACCGCAGCCGGTCGAGTACGCCATCCAGTACACCAACCCCGGAGGCTGCGCCACGAGACGGCGAGCGCCGGAGCTGCGGGCAGCGGCTACGCCGCATGACGGCGAGTAGCAGCAACCACAAAAGAAGGAGAGGAAGCGGCGTCACCGGAAGCTGAGTCGGAGTACGGGGCCCCGAGAAGAAGGAAGAGCAGAGAGAAGGTCAGATCGACGTCGTCGTGCTATCTTGTCGCACCCGCCATTTTGACGTTCCGAGAAAAACGCGTTTTAATGTTTGACCTTGAATATTCAAAAACGAGAGCACGCAATGTAAACAATAACAAACACGTTTTGTTTGGCTTACCATTCTGTGCATTGTCCCAAAGTTTGGTTGAAGTTGGTTGCTGGAGTCCCGAGTTATAATTACAAATGTTTACGGTAGTCTAGCTTGTACGTGCGACAAACGCATCCTGACTTTCCTGGCCTGAAATCCCTTTGGCCTTTTGTCGCACTTACATCAATTTTCATGGAGTTACAAGATAGCACGACAAGATTGAAACTACTTTCATATGTAAAGTGACAAAAATACACGGAGTTTTTTCGGTTTTTGTTGAATATCTCAGGATTGAAATCGAATTTTGGGGATCTGTGAAGGTCAAAAGGTGAGGCATTGTGAGCTGCACAAAATGGCGTTCTTAACTCAATTTGACCCAAAATGCACGTACGACAAGTTAGCACGATGGCGACGAGATAGCTGTAAGAAAGTGGGAGTAAATAGAAAGAGTTCAGTCGAAGTGATGGAGTTTTACCTTGGCCGAAAGCATTTCCCAAGCTTACCGCGATTCAGGACCGCAAGCATGCCGACCCTGAGGCTACATGAGGGAGTCTCGGTAGCGCTCGTGAGCCGGTGGTAACCCGACAGTTACAAATTGCTCTAAAGTGATTTTAAAAAATATATTGGAGATGAAAGAAGTTCCCTTTCCACTTTACATGAACATTTTAAATTTAAATTTTATTTGAATTCTAAATTTGTAAAAAGTTAAATAAAATTTATGATAAATGCCACGTCTCCCAGGTAATGCTCTCGCAACCATATATTTTGAATTATCAGGAAAATTAAGTTCAACGCACGTAACTGTGAAGATACCAATACCAGGAAATATCGACAAGCCATTTTTTGTTTCTTCATATCTTTAAAATTCAAAGCAAAAAATATAATCAGGTAAATTAAGTTCAACTCAAATGTTTGTGAAGATAACGAATAATCCCAGGAAAAATCAACATGGAACTTTTTTTATATCTTCATATCTTCATAAAATTTGACTGTTTGGTAGTTTTGCAGTTTTGTCTTTGCATTCAAAATCAAATTGGTCGTAAGTGAGTAAAAACTTTTTCAAACGACCTATGCGCCATGAGTTCCCTATTTATATAGGACCTTTTGAAAAAATAAGCAAGAATTGACCCTTCCGATCGAGTAAATTTACAGTTCAATTCAAGAAGATATTGAAAAATTTTACTTTTCGATACAAGTGCTGTAAAGTTCAACTTTTCAGCACTGGTGTTGAAAAGTAATAATTTTCAAATTCGTTATTTTGTTGTAAGTAAAGGGAGGCCGTTTCATCGTTCGAGAATGACAGGAAAAGTAATGATATTTTCTAAACATTTTTGATATATTTTTGATCTGATTTTGATTTGAGTACAACAAACATTCAAAAACTTAGAATATTCTTGTTTGTATCAAAATTGAGCATGTTTACAAAAGCTAATATTCTTGTTCAAAAATGGTTCAAACTGCAGTAAGTTACCTCCAACTATGCTGAAGGTTGGCCTTATTTTTGGCAAAGAGTGAGGAAGACATCAATCACATAGGTGGGTTAAGTTAGTTTTTTTCTGATTAATATTGCATTGTGTTCAACTCTGGCGCAATATCCTTATCATTAGCAGGACGGACGGATTATAAGATAAAAACTGGTAAAAAACGAAAAAAAAAATATAAATATCACACGGTGCTCATATGGCCACAAGCGCATACTTTGTTCAGAAGTTCGATAGAAAAGGTTGAGCTCCGTGTGGTTCCAGAACATATTTTCAAAGTTTGTAAAAGTGTTAAGCTTGAAGGAAATCAGTATTGGCACAAGGACTTTAATTAAACTATACTTAGGTAAGTATTCAAAATTTTGGAACTGTACATTTGAATCTTCAATACAACTGACTGAAATACATCAATTACTGAACGATGGACAAAATTAAGCTCTTTTAACACTTGTAGCCCCTAAAAAAAGTTGAAAATGCAACTTCACCGGCTCTTTCAATCCTTGGAAAAAAGGTGGAAATGCTCTTTTTATTGCAACTTAGGGTAGACGCATCTGTTCTGGATCTACCTTGTTGGAGGTGATTCTTGACATTCATCCGGATCAAATGCAACAAGAATCATCTAAATCTAAAATGCAACTTTATGCTAAAGTTTCACTAATAAATTGATTATTACATTAACATTCATAAACTGAACAATTACAATCTCATTTTTTACTTTTCCATTTTTTTTTATTCTTTGTTTGTCATAATCTTTTAGATTTTTATCAAAATACTCATGATAACAATGAAAATCAAATTGGTTTGCTGCACAATCCATTTCCTGTCTTAATTAAGGAAAAAACCCATCCGACTAGCACGTAATCGAGGACCTAAGCAACTCGAAATTGAATCATATCTGGAATTTTGTAGGCGCCAATTGAAAAGTAAGTACTTACTGAAAAGATCATATATATTAAATACAGTTAGGTCATGCATAATTAGCTCTAGATAAGTCGAGAAAACTTGTAGACATCTAGAAAATCACAAAGTTTCATATTACAGATTATTTATTAAATCCACTTTCAGGATGATTTTCAATCACTCTTTAAAGTATAATCAAGATTTTACATGATTAAACTGAGTGAAAGACGATTTAAGCTCAAAAATTATCCATGTGCAAAACGAACTGTCAAACTTTGTGAGCGCTTTTCTCTGAACTCCGAGTTGCCACGATATCTCGAGATAGGATGGAACGGGTGCCACGATATCTCGAGATGAGATGGGCCCAATTTGCTGAAATTTGAAGTGAAGACTCTCGAGACATAGCGCGTGTGCGAATTTAGTTAAAATAAATACAAAAAAAAACTAGTGATTATTTGTATGAAAAACATCAAAATATTTTTCATCTTTTCTTTAATAAAGTTATTGAAAATCGGCCAGTTTTGAAAACAGAACAGCAATATCTAAATATTTTAGAACAATTCAAAGTACACGTGTTTCTGGGGACCACAAATTTCATGCGGGCCTGTAGCTGAGCTTGTCCACATGCTCTTAAGTAGTGTTTAATGCTGATTTATTGTTGTTCTGGAGACAAATTGACTTCACGATCGTTTTTGGCTAAACACTACCTTCCCTTTACTAAGCAATCGAGCACCAGTTTTATTGGTCCTAGCCAGGAATAGAATCCACGATCTTCCGCTTACCAGGCTACATGGCTCGGTTGAAAACATCTAAGAATCGAAGAAAAGTTTTCATCATCATCCTCCTGATTCCCCTTCCCTTCCCACGTCCTGTCTTTTAACATCAATCCCTTCCCCTACTAACCTAATAAATATAATGGTTTGATTTCATTTGCAGTAAGATCACAAAATCGATAAATCAACTCACTGCCAAGATGACATCAACTCATTTCGTGCGCACCAAGACCGGCAGCGATGGCATGGCATATCAACGGAAGATTGGCTTAAAACTTGCACTGACCGCAACCCAGCAAAAGAGAAACTTCAAGATGGCTACCGAAATGACCATTGTCGGTAAGTTCGATGATGTAGTCATCTATCTGGAAGATACCGGAGAATGGTGGCTGATCCAAGCGAAACACACAAAAAATCCTGGTGAATTGACTTCCGAAATGCTTTTTGGAGATGATAAGGGAGATTTCGCGTTGATAAAGTATTTAGAATCGTACTGTAACGTTCAAGATGATTGGCCATATGAAGAAAAGCGGAAGTGGTTTATTGTATCAACAAACCGAAAAATACACGACTCATTAAAAGGGCAAATAAGTAAAGACAATAATTTGGATAATCTGTTAAGTTTCGACACATGTACAGAGCATTTCAAGCTTGAACCAAACACAGAACAACTCAACGCACTTTCAAAAAAGGCCAATCAAAACTTTGATATGTTTTGTTCCAAATTGAAAGATAATCTTCAAAGCAGTGATTTGAAAAATAAATGTAAGTTTCTTTTAGAGCACAAAACTCCGTTAAAACAATTGTTCCTCAAATCGGAAAAGCAGTTAAATCTCAAAGATGAAATTCCAACACAAGACTTCAATCTTAGAACACGTAAACTGTTCGAGTATCTAAAACAAAACAATTGCACAACGGTGTTTGTTGACGAAAAAACGCTAAACGATTTTTTCAAAGGTGAATCACGCAAACAACACATTCCTCCTTTTGTTGATGAAACAATTTTCAATAATTTTATCAATGATTTAATTTTATCGGTCTCACAACCGAACGATGCAGAAATGTCAAAAATACTGCAAAAGGAAATGCGCGTTTGGATGCGAAACTTCATTCCACCGGATGATTTTGGGAAGCTCCCATCGAGTGTTGTTATCGATTCTTATAAATCGATAGAGGAAAAATTTAATGCATGGGACAATGTTACACAAAATGCAAACTTTCTAAATCTTGAAGAGACACAAAAATGGTTGGACAGCATTCAAATTGAAATCAATAGTTTGGTCAATCAACTTTCGAAGCGATCATGTTCAAGTTTAAAAGAAATGCAAAGGTATTACATTAATCGTAGATTATCGTATTCATCAAAGCATTCCGATAGTTCAACATTAAAACAAATTCAATTCGACGATCTGAAAGACCATCATTTTATCGATCAACTTTATGATAAATTTAAAGATCAAAAATGTTTTCTTCTAGTCGCAGAGCCTGGCATGGGTAAAAGTACTCTTTGGCAATATTTAGCTTTTGAAGCGCAGAAAAAGTGCCCAGAAAATTTTGTTTTTTTATTTTACATGAATAACATTTTCGCGAACAACCAGGAAATACAAACGATTGAGCACGCTCTTAAGATTTTTGATGGTCATTGTTTTGAAGAAAGTTGTAAAGTATTCAATAACGATGCAAATGAAATTATATTGTTTTTGGATGCCTTTGATGAAACCGAATCAAATAATATAGACATGGCACTGAAGAGCATCAAGGTTTTGATGGAACGACAAAACACTAAAATTCTAATAAGCAGCAGGAAGAAGGAACAACAAAAGCTAGAAAAGTTGCTTAAGATAAAAGCAATGTCAATAAAACCGCTAAACTATGATGACCAGTTCAATTTTCTTAAGAAGTTTTGGAACATTCAAGATCCAATTTCTGATGAAAATAAAATAAGGTTGGAGAAGGTGTTGGAACCGTTTTACAAAAAAACTCTTAATAAGAAATCTGTTTTTCTGGGAATACCACTTCTCTTGAAAATGTTGGCTGAAATTTGTTCCGACTCTAAGAAAAATTATACTATTTCTTTGCCAGATTTTGAAAAAGTTAGCAAAAACTCTTTAACAATTGCAGATATTTATGATAAATTTATAACAAAAAGTTTGCACTTGACGTACAACAAAGTGAACAACAAACCATCCGACACAGAAATTCCTCGAAAGATTCATGGTTTAATAACCGAGTGGAAAATTGAACACCAACTAATTGCATTGAAAGAATGGCTGCCATTAGAATTATGTATTCTTCTTTATGGAGAAAATTATGACTCAAAGGTACATAAAATCATAGAAACAATTGTTGACGCAAGTGAAGAATCTCTTATTATCGAAGTTTATGACAAATATCCACGATTTATTCACCAATCGTACAGTGAATTTTTAGTTGCCGACTATCTCAAAGAGTTTGTGAAACGTGGAGATGAAAATGGGCAAAAAGAAATCATAAATATTTTTCACGAACAAGATGTTATTCGTATGTTTTTTTTCGAAATGGTAAATAGTGAAAACAACGAAAGGCTTTTAGAATTTATTCGCTCCATCGGCGAAATAGCTGCTTTTTGGGCATGTGAAATCAATTGTAAAAAAATAGTTGAACATTTGCAACAATTCTACGACTACAAAACGATTCGCTACGATTATGATAGGGAGTCATTGCTCCACGTTGCAGTTCGTTCTAATGCATACCAAACATTAGAGTATTTGTTGTCACTGTCTACAAATTCGAACGTTATTGCTGATGAAAGTGATTCTTCAACTCACCAAGCTGCTGAAAAAATGTTGGATGTCAATGTTCGCAACAAATATGGGCACACTCCTCTTCTTGTAGCTCAAGGAAATGATTTGGAAATATTAAAACTACTCATATCTAAGGGTGCAGACATCGAATCAGTTGATGGAGATGAAAATAAAATTTTACACAATGCTGCTCTATGGGGTTCAAATGAAGTGATTGAATATTTGATTGAACTTGAAATGGACATAAACGCTCAAAATTCCAGTGGAGAAACTGCCCTGGATTTAGCAGCTGGACTTAACAAAATTGAAACAGTCAAATTACTTATCTCAAAAGAAGCAAACATCGCATCAGTTGATGGAAATGAAAATACAATTTTACACAATGCTGCGCGTTTGGGTGCATATGAAGTGATTGAATATTTAATTGAACTAAATATGGACCTTGAAGCTAAAAATTCGGATGGAGAAACTGTCCTGCATCGAGCAGCTCAGGGTAACAAAATAGAAACAGTCAAATTTCTCATCTCAAAAGGTGCAAACATCGAATCAGTTGATAATTCTAAAAATACAATTTTACACATTGCTGCTAAATGGGGTGCAAATGAAGTGATTGAATATCTCATTGAACTAAAAATGGACATTGAAGCTAAAAATTCCAGAGGAGAAACTGCCCTGCATCGAGCAGCTCAGGGTAACGAAATAGAAACAGTCAAATTTCTCATCTCAAAAGGTGCAAACATCGAATCAGTTGATGGAGATGAAAATACAATTTTACACAATGCTGCTCGATGGCGTTCAAATAAAGTGATTGAATATTTGATTGAACTTGAAATGGACATATACGCTCAAAATTCCAGAGGAGAAACTGCCCTGTATCTAGCAACTGAACGTAACAAAATTTAAACAGTCAAATTACTCATTTCAAAAGATGCAAACATCGAATCAGTAGATGGAGATGAAAATACAATTTTACACGTAGCTGCTTTAGGCGGTGCAAATGAAGTGATTGAATATTTAATTGAACTATAAATTGACATTGAAGCTAAAAATTCCAGAGGAGAAACTGCCCTGCATCTTGCTGCTAAAGTGCTTGGTACAGTTAAGTTACTGATGTCAAATGGTGCCAATATTTGGCAAGTTGACAACACAAATAACACCATTTTTCACATTGCTGCTCGTTTCAAGTTAAAAAAAATACTTAAATATCTAATTGATCAAACAGTGTTTGATGATCGGAATCCTATTCACAGAGAAGCATTAAATATTGCTACCAGTGCTTTAGAAGCAGAGTCGGAGTGGGAGACACTGTCGGAGTCGGAGTCGGATCACAGTTAAAAGAAAGGATTTTATTGTTTCAAAAGTGTATTACTGGAATACTGGATTATGTTATACTTATACAGCAATTCCCCACGAAAACAGCACGGCCGTATAGGGCATCGCTGAAATTTTCAAACTATTGCAAATTTAGCGAAAAAAGTTTATTTTTGCCGTTTTCACGACGTAGGTCACCCTAATGACCAAACAAAAAAATACGCGTCTTATTATTTCGCAAGGGAACTCCCAGTACAATTTCGAGCCCGATCTGATCGCGAATCGAGCGATTAGAGGGAGGGGTTCCCGTGGTTAGAATGAGCTCAAATTTGGAATTTAGCCTAGTGTGGCCTAGTGATGGGTCAATCTTTGATTTCAGAAGGCAACCCCGAGAAAGCCCGGCTTTGAACCACCCTAATATATAAATTTTAACTAGAGTTGTGTTTCTTTTTGCGAATATAAAAAAAAGAACCCATCTTGTAAGGGTGATAAATTTTAAAGTGAAAAAAAAGAAAACAAATCAAAGACAAAGGACAAAGTATCAACCAAACCAGATCATTCGCAGAAACGCAGAATGCGATAAAGTTAATGTCAGCACGTCAATGAAAATGTAATGACATATAAATACATAATTTTTAAATTTCTTATCCGAAAGGAAAGAGAGCGCTTTAAACATGTGATTTTAGTCAACATTGAGTGAACATTGTAACATTGCCAAATACATTTTACTAATATTGGATTAGAGCAATTTTGGAGGTTATTTTGGCTTTACAATTTAAACAACGGCTCAAAACAAAGCAATGGGAAGAATGTTTTTTTATTTTTTTGATTCGATTAAACTTAGCTACAATAAATAACAAAAATGACTACAGTCGTGCCTCGGTTTAGCACCGCATATGGGGGATGCAAAACCGAGGCGTGCATAACCGAGGCACAGAGCTTATGGGATTTTGGCTATATGGGAGACATTGGCTATAATTCTATGAATAATCATGCAAACATCAAAAAATTATAGTGTTTTGGAATCGGGATGATGTCAGCTATCCATTAAAATTATTATTTCATGAAAGTTTTCACAAAAATACGTATTTTTCCTGTATTTCGAAAATGCATTTTTTTTCTCTAAAAAATCCAAAAATATATTGTTATAGCAATATGGGTATCAAACGATCGGGATTTTTTCAAACATTTCGAATGTAATATCAATATTCTTTGAAAATACTCCAAATTTTCAAAAACTACGTATTTTTGAAATAAATACTCAAAATTTCAATTTTTACAATATGGGTATCAAACGATCGGGATTTTTTCATACATTTCGAATTTAATAACAACATTTTTTGAAAATACTCAAAATTTACACAAAACTAGGTTTTTTCGAAAAAAAAAAATACTCAAAATTTCAATTTTTACAATATGTGTATCAAACGATTGGGATTTTTTAATATATTTCGAATGTAATAACTTTTTTATTGAAAATACTAAAAATTTTCACAAAACTACGTATTTTCGAAACAAAAATACTCAAAATTTAAATTTTTACAATATGTGTATCAAACGATTGGGATTTTTTAATATATTTCGAATGTAATAACTTTTTTATTGAAAATACTAAAAATTTTCACAAAACTACGTATTTTCGAAACAAAAATACTCAAAATTTAAATTTTTACAATATGGGTATCAAACGATCGGGATTTTTTCATACTTTTCGAATGTAATAACAACATTTTTAGATAATACTCAAAATTTTCACAAAACTACGTATTTTCCAAAAAAATACTCAAAATTTCAGTTTTTACAATATGGGTATCAAACGATCGGGATTTTTTCATACATTTCGAATGTAGGGGAACAGCATCTAATTCCAGCGTGCCTCTAATGTTGGCAGGTCAGAACTTTGACATCCACTTAAAGCTAATTAAAAGCGTTTTCAACTAAAATCGAGTGATAAATAGCTCAATAAGAAGTGAGCAAGCAAGTTTCTATCAAAAGTTTTGCAAAATTAGTTGTTTAAATAGTGAAAATCAGCAAATTGGATGGAGTTAGGAGCGAAAGCTTAACCTGCCAAATATACGAGAATTTCCCCTAATATTTTTTTTTTAAATACTCAAAATTTTCACAAAACTACGTATGATACCCATATTGTAAAAATTGAAATTTTGAATATTTTTTTCGAAAATACGTAGTTTTTGAAAATTTGGAGTATTTTCAAAGAATATTGTTATTACATTCGAAATGTATGAAAAAATCCCGATCGTTTGATACCCATATTGTAAAAATTGGAATTTTGAGTATTTATTTCAAAAATACGTAGTTTTTGAAAATTTGGAGTATCTTCAAAGAATATTGTTATAACATTCGAAATGTATGAAAAAATCCTGATCGTTTGATACCCATATTGTAAAAATTGAAATTTTGAGTTTTAATTTCAAAAATACGTCGTTTTTGAAATTTTGGAGTATTTTCAAAGAATATTGTTATTACATTCGAAATGTTTGAAAAAATCCCAATCGTTTGATACCCATATTGTAAAAATTTAAATTTTGAGTTTTTTTTTCGAAAATACGTAGTTTTGTGAAAATTTGGAGTATTTTCTAAAAATGTTGTTAATACATCGAAAATGTATGCAAAAACCTGATCATTTGATACCCATATTGCTATAACAATATATTTTTGGATTTTTTAGAGAAAAAAAATGCATTTTCGAAATACAGGAAAAATACGTATTTTTGTGAAAATTTTCATGAAATAATAATTTTAATGGATAACTGACATCATCCCGATTCCAAAACACTATAATTTTTTGATGTTTGCATGATTATTCATAGAATTATAGCCAATGTCTCCCATATAGCCAAAATCCCATAAGCTCTGTGCTTCAGTTAAGCACTGGGCCGTGCTTAACCGAGGCAGCTGTACGGTGCAAAACCGGGGCAGTGCAAAACCAAGGCGTGCAAAACCGAGGCATGACTGTACACATTCTCAAGTTGAAGGGAATAGTGAAACACGTGCACCTTGATTTTTTTTAAATATATAGACAGCGCCGAATAGTTGTTTGCTCCAAAGTTTGTAGGCACAGAATTAGTGATTCGCTTTGCCAGACTTGTATGGTCTTTTCTTGTTCAACTTGCATAACACGATTTTCAGTATGCCAAACCAAAATCGAAAAAAAAGCAACACAAAAATGTCCTAAATCGCAGGGTCGTTTTGTCCTGTGTGCATAGCCTCTTTCTCTCTCTCTTTCTCTGTAGAGTAGGGTAACGAGACCTTGAAAGTGTGATGAACATGTTCCGGTTTGCTTTTTCCCAAATCGAACAAAAAAAAAATACTGCAAAAAACAGCCGACAGGTTAATTGAGCCAGGTGAAATTTAGAGCTGCCGCAATATCGGCAGGTTTGTCACGATGCACCGGCAGATGACCCGAAAATAATGGGACACAGAAAGTGAACGAGCCGCGGGAAGGTTTGTTGCACAAGTGGTTTGAATTTTGGGTCGAAATGATTGACGTGTTTAGTTGACGACAGTAGGACTAATAAGGGCAGAACCAGTTTCGATTGAGTTCAAGCTCAGAACGTCAGAGAGGGTGAAATTCGGTCAAAGTGTTTTTTTTTTTAATTCATATTTTCAAATTTTGTTTGTAACATATCAGTCTAAAAGTCAACCCAATTGGACCCCCTTTTTAGAAGGTAAAAATTGATTAATTTTTTATATATTTTTTTGCTTTTGCAAAATTTTTGTTTAGAAACACATTTTTTTCTAGATTGGAAAACCTATAATAATTTGATCATTTTGCATTTCAAGTATGTGAAAACTGCTGACAGATATATATTAGAACCCAAGATAGAACAGATAATAAAGACTAAAGAAATTTAATAAAAAAGGAAATTTCATAAATAATTGTATTGTTTTTTTATAAACCACTTATTAGTAATCCTCATTATAATAAATTTCATTAATGTTTTATTTTAAATTGGAAAACTGTTGAAGAACTTTTAGTAATATGAACTCTTTTCTCAATTTAAAAGCTTATTTTTGCCTGATGTTTGTTCCTGTCAATTTAATTTGTTTTAGGTAATTAAAATATTTAACAATCATTTCCAGCTTTGTTTTGGAAATATTTGAAATCAGACTACAGCTTTCTTTTGTTCTTGTTATTTCGGAATATTTTTATCACTTTTTGAAATATTTCTGGTGAATTATATGCTTTTTTTTTTCTTCAAAAATCTAAATATTGTTTAATTTTTGCTCGTATCCATCTCCTCTTTTTTGTATTTTTTTAAATTACATGCGTTATAAGTGTTCTATAATCATGTGCGCTTTGAGTCATCTGAAGTGCTTTTAATATTTTTAATAAATCTTTTAATTATAGTATCTTTTAAAGTTCTTGTTTATTCAACATAATGTTGTTTGATGTTTGTCCCAGTTTTTTTTTAAATGATTTTTGAATAAATTTAAAAGTTTTCAATAATTTCAATGTAGATATTTAACAAAAAATTAGTTACCTTTTTCAAATAAATGATTGAGTCATCTTTTACCTATTGTTTACTTAGAAATTGTTGCTTGATGTTTGCCCCAGTTTTATTTTGAAATGGCTTTTGATAAATTTATTTTTTTTCATCATGTCCAGCTTTGTTTTGGAAATATTTGAAATCAGACTACAACTTTCTTTTGTTCTTGTTATTTCAGAATATTTTTATCACTTTTTGAAATATTTCTGATGAATTATATGCTTTTATTTCAAAAATCTAAATATTGTTTGATGTTTGCTCGTATCCATCTCCTCTTTTTTTGTATTTTTTACATTACATGCGTTATAAGTGTTCTATATTCATGTGCGCTTTGAGTCATCTGATGTGCATTTTTAATTTTTAATAAATCTTATATTTATAGTATCTATTAAAATTCTTGTTTATTCTACATAATGTTGTTTGATGTTTGACCCAGTTTTTTTAAATGATTTTTGAATAAATTTAATAGTTTTAAATAATTTCAATGTGGATATTAAACAAAAATGGGTTACCTTTTTCAAATAAATGATTAAGTAATCTTTTACCTATTGTAAACTTAAAAATTGTTGCTTAATGTTTGCCCCAGTTTTATTTTGAAATGGTTTTTGATAAATTTGATTTTTTTTTTCGAAAAGAATTGAAAAATAAACCAAAAATTTTTTACAATATATTTAAATATTTATAAGTGACTAATGTTATGTTTTAAGATTTTCTTGATGTTTTTTTTTAGATGAAACAAGGATTATTTTGGATCACCTTAAAATTGTTTGATGTTTGCACCAAATCTGTTTTATATACCTGATCGTTTTTTATTATTTTTGATCCACTCATTGTTATAAAATAAACATGTTTTACTTGCGTTAATGTTGTTTGATGTTTGCACCAAAAGTTTTATCCGTGATTTTTTTTTAATTTGATAACAAAATCTGATTACAATTTATTTAAATGTTCGCTAAAAATGTACATATTTATTTTTTGCAATTCCGTCGTGAAACTACTTACTTTTCCTGTCATTCTAGAACGACGAAATAGCCCACTTTTCTGTACCAAAAATAACAGAATCGAATAGCAACACTTTTCAAAATAAATGCTGAAAAGTTCTACTTTTCAGCACTGAAATGGGTGCTGAAAAGTTGAACTTTTGAACACATGTTTCGAAAAGTAACACTTTTCAACATTTTTTTTATTTAAACGATATATTGACAAAATACATGAAAATTTGTCTTAAAATTTCACTCAATGGGTGTTTTTCGGAATTGCAAAAAATGTTGTATGGAACTCGTTGCAAAACTCGATTTTTTCAGCACTCGTCGTATTTATCCAACTCGGTGAACCTCGTTGGATAAATGTACGACTCGTGCTGAAAAAATCCACTTTTTGCAACTTGTTGCATAAACTACTATTTTGGATAATCATTTTCAGTTCAAAAACGTTAATAATATCGTATGATTTTCTTTTTACAGTAACTTTTCAAGACATTTTTAGCTGAAATCGTGGAAACCATTTTTGAGGTCATATTTAAGCTCAAGAAAACATATAATCGAGACGTAGAAGAATATTGAATAATCGAAAAGTTACAAAAAAAAACTTTAAATAAATCTGTATTGAATAGTGCATGAAAAACGAAGTTTTGCCAACAGCGCCAGCATTTTCTCTTCAGCTCAAGCATTTCAGTGAAGAAACGCAACGTGCCCATAAATTCCTGTTTTCTCAACACTGATATGCATAAATTTGCTTCTTTTCAACTGGTCTTCAACTGAAAATCATAACCAATTTGTAAGAAATGGGTTTCTCCTTACGATTTAAACGACAACACCATATGGTTGATGATTATGTTTTGAATGGTGGATAATGATGTTGGTTTAGCTGACCCAGATCTTAAGAACAGTCAGTGTGCATTTGTGTAATTAAATCCAAATAACGATTTGTGTTATGATACATTTTGATGGAATTCGTTCAAGTGTGAAAAAAACAAGTTTTTAAGACCGATAATTAAAAATCTAGATACTAAAAGTCGAGGCGTTTTATCTATATTTATCGAAAACGAATTGTTAAGAAAGATAGTATGTAAGCAAATAAAACTTAATAAAAGTCTTCCAAACTTAAAAGTGAGTGTTGTTATAAAAAGGCTAGGATAAATCACAAAAAACGATCAAAATAAACAAATAATCTTGTAGAACATCAAACGACTTACTATGAAAGAAATCCTCTGTCCCTTTAAACACATCTTCAACACTCAGCAATCGTAAAGCATCTTCACAGCATCCCTCTTTCTTCTCTTGGACCCTTTTTTCCAAGCTACGATCACAACTGCATCACGCCGAGTGTCTGTTATGGTGATTGTCATATGATTTTTATCTAATATTCTCGTACTGTTAGGGATTTCGTCTTCTTTTGCCTTGGCGTTTGCTTGTTTATTTTTTGTTTGATCATCTACTCTCCTTCAGCTTTTATGGTGGTTAGTGAGCTGCTGGTTTATTTTTTTTTTCTCTTTTTAAGTTTTGTTCTTCAGTGTTATTGTCAGCATGTTCGTGTGAATTATGAATGCAGCATAAAACGCCGGCAGCATAATCAAGTGGGTGTCCAATGGATGACAGGGCGGGAGGGGCAGTAAAAAGTGTCAGGGGACACAAATGAAAACAAAAGGTCTTAATCGTATGCATTACCCGAATGGTGAAGAGTGAGGGTATTCTTGTTTTTTTTTTCTTTCTCTATTCTGACGAATAAAAACAATCTGAACACGTGTTAAATTGTGGTAAATAAGACGGTTAAGTTGGGGAGTGTGTTGCGAGTTAGAATGGAAGAGATTCGAACGGTTAGCTTGAAATGCCGTCCATTATTTACAAACTTTCAATTCAATTCAAATTCAAAAAATAAATAAATAATAGCATTGTTTTCAGTGTGTGTTGCGTAAATGATTACTTGATGCGAAATGATAAAAAGTCAATTGAGAAACATTTATCTGAAATCACTTTCTCATTGCCCATATCATCAACTCCAGTTCAATTAGCTCACTGCACTGAAAAAGAAAGAGTGCCCACAATGAACCTGACATTATTCAGCTCAGATCCAAACTGAAACTTATCTCAACCCAACACCACCAGCTTTCGCCGTTAAAGTCACCGCAAAACGTCAGTTTTCGAGCGCGGCATCTCGTTTCAAGGTCGTTAGGCACGCGACTTGGACACGAACATAACGACACGAAACGAATCAGATGAGAAACAATTGCGCAGAGTGAGAGGTGCTAATTTGCCGGTGGATGGACGTTAATCTGGCGATAATTGGACTGCGCGCAATGTGGCAGATTCCGTCGGGTCGGGTAACTGAAGAAATGACATGCCGGAAGTGACTTCCGAATCAGTGACCACGAAATGGGCGATCGAGGTGATAATTGGGAATTTTGAAGGGGTTTTAAAAAGGGGAAAGTGAAATGATTTTGAGATTTGGAAGTTTTTTGATTTTTGAAGGTGAACATATCCATATAACGTTTAAATTGAATGTTTGCAGTCTGAGCTTCTTAAAAAACGAACAAAAATTTATTAAGATAAAAATAATCTAGATTCTACTTTACTTTGAAAAAACCATTTACTCCAACACATATTTCTGTAATTGAAAAGCCATATATTCCCACTGTTTTTGTAAACAAAAGCTTATTCACTGAAATCCCGTAGGTTTGAAATGGATTGTTGTGAAACCATTGTGGTCCATTTATAGTTTAACACCTATTGTACACGGTGCTAACACACACTACCAAACTTTTGTTTAAATAGTGTGAGCGAGGTCCGTGAAAAAATAGTGATAGCTCATTAACGAAAAAAAGAAAAAAAGAGTGTTTGCGTAAAGTTGACACTTTGGCTCAATTCTGAGAGCGGATTCTGATTCATCAGGCAAAACTATATATAAAAAAAGTTGGAGTGTTTAAATATTACGTTATTTTGGTAAAAATAAACATTTCCCTTGAAAATTAGTTATTTGTAAATGAACATATCTCAAGCTTACGGTTAATGCTCCGATTTTTATCAGCGTTTCTAGTGCTAAATCTTCCCTTTTGAATACAACCTGATACACAAGGCTTTCAAATCAGAAATTTACCAACACATTCAAAGTATGCTTACATGGCAGCTGCGGGTTTGTTTGCATCAGATCTGCTATCTCTTTCTAGCAAAAAATTGTTTGTCATGCGACTTCTAGCTGTTTTTTTGACTGACTGCCGATATGTCTGACAATACATTTCACAGGGATTGAGATAGCTCGCGCTCGATCATAGAGATCTCCACGGATTTTCTCACGCACACAATGATTCTGTATTAGGTTTTGATCGATTGTGATTGGCTGAATTCCAAGCAGCTGATTTTGACGTTTTAATTTGACTACACTCACAAAGGCTGTGATTGGCTGAATTTCAAGCACGTGGTTTTACAGCTGATCCAAATTTGTAAACAATCCAATACACTCTCATACGTGAATACCTCTATCGAGAAATTTAAAGTGAGAGTGTGTGAGTTCAACATGGAGTTAATCTTTTCGAAGTGCTATGGTAAACTTCACAGCAACTTCACGGGAAGTTTAACTCCATGTTCCCGGGCAGACGGTAATAACAAAATTCATGCCATTTCAATAACAAATACTGTTAAAATAACAGAAAGTGTTATGGAATCTTCATCAAAAATCCATTTTAGAATAAGGGTTCAATAAAAGTTTATGTTATCATAACATAATTTGTTATTGGTCAGATATTGGTTGATAGCCAAAACATCTGGGTAATAACGTTATGAAAAAATAACTCAAACTGTTATTAGGATAATCGGATTAGTTGTTAAAATAACAAAAAAGAATAACAAAGATTTATTCGAAGAATAACTGAATGTGTTATTAGTATGTTATTACAATAAAAATCCAATAACAAAAATTTCATAACAATGAATAACAAATCCTGTTATAAATAACATAAAATGTTATTGGCCTAGTATTTTCAAATATCAAAAAATGTTATTCCAACGTTATTTCCGTCTGCTCGGGTTGTACATTTGACAGCTCGATTGTTTGCATCAGGACAATGTGACGAGGAGTTCGTAATTTTTGAGTAATTTTTTTTTACTGTGCCTTAAAAGGCTTAAAAACTGATTCTTGCTCTTCTCCTAGTTATTTGAGTTTTGAATTTGCATCTTTTTTTAGCCGTAAATCATCATTTTACAAAAACGTTTGTTTTTTAGAACTCTGAAAGTGGGCAGAACATCAGTTTTCTGTAAAACTAACGTTCGAAAAACTAATTTGGAGGGCAGATGGCGTAGGTAGAATACAAGATAAAATTTTGATGTTTTCGACAAAGTTGCTTGCTTTGGGATTCCTGACAACTTTCTAGAAAATAAAAAAAAAACATCGTAAAGTAACAACTCTCATGAAGACACCTTGAATCTGAAAAAAATCTGATTCTGCGATCACTGTGTTTTTGAATGGCGGCCTAAATTAGATGATTTGATTTCAAATGAGAACAGTTTGTTTAAAAAAAAGAAAATACATTATTTTAATTAAGAAGGCTTTAAAATACATCTATCAGTTGAAGTTTTTTAAAATTGAAGCTATTTTTCAACTTTCAACTTTCAAAATTGATAGAAAACAGAAAATGACAGGTTTTCCAAAGTTTTTTTTTATATTATTGTTTTAGGAATTGGAAAAAAATTGTATGTAGTTGAGTGCACTTGTGTTTTCATTGAAAATCTAAAGTTTTTTAAATAATATTTTGAAAATGGTGACATAAACTGTAAAAAAACATATGCAACGAATTTATTTTATTTTAAAAGTAAGGCCGTTGCAAATACTTTTCAAAGTTTAAATATTAACAGATTCTCAAAAAAGTGTCCACGTGGTTTATGGATGGTCCCTTATAAGCGAAGAAAAATGCATTAGAAATTAGTTTTCATGTGATTAGACTTCTATTTCCATTACAATTTAGAATTAAAAAAAAAGTTTCGCCCCCTGATTTTTTTGGCCGATTATGACGAGGTGGGGCGACAGAAACTTTGAAAAATATCACTTTACAAATGATCAAAGGGCAATTTTTCATGAACTGGGCAGCAAATGACGGCGAACACACTTAGATTTTATCGAATTTGTTTGTTGTCAAATCGAACAAAATTTTACCGAATTTTGGTTGTACGCTGAACAATAATAAACTGCGTTAGCGAATTTCGGTTATTTTCAGTTTTACCGAACTGTTCAGCCGTTGAAAATTCGGTAAACTTTACCAAATTCAGTAAAAAATCTAAGTGTGTAGGTTAAAACTACCAGAAATAAAAGAACTATCAACAACAACAACAACTAGTAACTGCATGCAACATAACTCAACACATTGAAGCTAGAATGAATCCCAAACCGATTTGTTTACGCAAATGAACCTTCCATTGCCGGCTTCTTGCGTGTATTTTCAAATTCATCCCAACGCAAAACAACACAACACGCGAGCTTTCATTCATTGCTTCATGAACGAGTCCAGCCGCCTACTGCGATGGTGTGCGTTTCATCGCGATCGCCCGTTGGTGAACTCCGCAAATGAACCCCCAACAGCCAGCGCCTGCTACGACGGCGTTCGCGCTAGTTTGTGTGCTGCTCAGTTCAAGCCCAGATAGCGACGCGTTCGGTTCAGATCTTCCCGCGGGTCTTCCAGTCGAATTAACGAACTTTTTTTTTATTATTCAGTTGTCTCACTTGATCGGTTGGTTTAGTTGGGAAAATTAACGGTGCAATGTTGTCCAGAGAAACCAGAAGAGAGTGATCTTTGCGCGCGCGAGTCTTTGGCAGCTGAATTGTGTCGAGTTGTGTCAAAATTGAGCGTTGATAAGTACGGCGACGGTGCGCGATTATCGCGCGATACAGCGCAAGAGGAAGAAAGAAGGTGTGCTGCAATTACCTGCCTACTTTGACGTCGTCTAGTAAAACTGTGAAATGCCGTGGCATCCTAGCCCCGTTGTGAGCCCATAATTGGCGGATCGAATTTGAGTGTGATACATAATCAAATATCTTTATTTGGGGGTTTCGCGAACCATCGTCATCCGTCGACGACCCGCTTCCGGCCATTTCGGATTAACAACAACGGTGCGGACGATGACTTTTAGGATCTACCTTGAGAGATAATCGGCAGGAAATATTATTTGGATGAAGGAAAGAAGAAAGAAGCAGCAACAACGAAAAGAAAAATATAAATTTTCTCAACCTTCATGAAACGAAGCCTTGATTAGGCACATTGTGTGCTAGTGTGAGTGGTTTTATTTCGATAAAAAAAGAAAAGGAAGAAGATAGCCCCTCCGTCAGGTGAATGAATGTATGTGAATAAGATAAATTAAGGTCCATTACGTGACGGTGAGAAGAGATTCGAGAACCCATCGAAGAGGGCGCTGCGTGGCGTGTGTGTGTGAGTGTGCGTGAATTAAAGCCAAGTGGCCACTCTTAATTAACGGATTAATATTCTAAGCTGAGAACCAATCCAGTCGGTCGTCCAAAAAAAAATTAAAGAAAAGAAGGTAAGCGAACGAGTTAAGACGAAACGAAACGATTGACAATGAAATGTTGTTATGATACTTTTCTGACGATTGAGGTTGAGAGTCTTCTGGAGATTGGAGATAGCTTTATTTGGAAACGTTTTTTTGCTACATAAGCCCTTGAGAGAAATTCTGGATATGCGAAGTTGCGATGAGTTTCTAGATCAACAACCCCACCGTATTCAAATTTGAGTGATTGGCTGCTTTTTTATGATACCGAATTATGAAAAAATCTTATTTTGATTTTTAAGGTTAAGCGACCTTAAATCAGTTTAATTCAACCTGTTGATTTCCTGATTTATAAAACAAATATGATGTAACAATATTTTAATGCCATTTTCGTCGCTTTCTTTCCATCCATGAACCACGTGGACACCTTATAATACACCCTAATATTACACAAAATCAGAATCCTTTTTTGAGTCATATTTTTGGTCAGCGACTCACTTACAAGAAATTCTTTCCGAATTTCGCCGATTTGGTGCATTTTATTTTATTTTTTTATTTTACTCAAAAATTCTTGGAGCCTTACCAAAAAAGCTGCTACACTAATTCTCCATACAAACTTTGAAAATTTGTGGAAAATAGTCCTCATAAATATGTAACTCAACCAAAGGCCCCAAATCAATCAGAAAGTCAGAAGATTCGATTATCCTAAGAAAAATTGTGGTAGAAGCTTCGGATAATCGATTAAGGACTGTATTCTCAAGCTTTCTGCAATTTGGATCATTTTGAATTCATTGTTGAGCTCAAGAGTTCAATTAAGAAGGTATTAGACTATGACAAACAAACCAATTCGCACCTTTTAACTTTTAACAGTTCGACTGCACTTGTTTGCAGAAACGTCAGTCTGCATACATTTTGCTTTGTTTGCGAGTTTGGCATCAAACACGAAAATGTGCGAGTTTGCTTGATTGTTGGTCATAACCTAAAACCTCCTTTGCAACAACGAAATAAAAATTATCTGTGATTCCAAATCCAAAATTAATTTCTTGAGCAGATTTTCGACAATCGAAAACAATTTGTTTGAAATTAAATATTAACTTTTTTTCTAATAAAAAACCTTTTTTTTAAACTTCAAAGTTTGTTAGGTCTTTTTCAGTTTGTTTTACTAGCATCCGACCAAAGTTTGGAAAATACCACATGACAAGTGTTATTCGATGAAAGCGTTGTCAAATTTTCAAAAAATGTTCTAATCGAGGCGTTAGAATCAGGAAATGATGACAGTTTTTTGTCAAAAAAATGTGTAATCTTACATCAGAAAATGATGAATTTTCATCAGTTTCGGATGAATATTCATCAGGTTCACATTTTTACATAGTTTTAGGTTATAATACTCAAAAAGAGGTAATATTCAACCAACAAAATTTTCAACATTCCAAAATCATCATTAAAATTTCAACACGACCAATTTAAGTTTTCTTCCATACAAAAAAAACTTTTTGTTTCGCCTCCACTTTTTATTTATGACTTATTTTTAAACCTCCTCATCTCATCGTCCACCATCCAGCCCCAGTTACGGGGAGACCATCATTTAGCGATTGTCAGTTTGCCAAAAATAAAAAATAAAACTATTCCATTCTACAATAATAAAAGCCAAACATTTCCCATCCGTCTTTTTTTTCGACTTTCCTGAACAAAGGCAATTTACGTAAATGGGCGACCGGGCCGGACTCTTTTTCAGTTTGGCCGGGAAGATCCGGTGAAATTGACGTAGGTTTGACGGGGTTTGTTGTGAGGATGGCCTGAAGAAAGGCAAAAAAAAAGTTTAGTCGCGAAAAGATGCTGAATTGAGGCACCACCACCTGTGGGTATAATTAACAGTTGTCATCAATCGTGTAATTATTGGGGCGGATTTGCGTCAGTTTGGTGAGAAAAAAAGAGAAGGTGTCAAAATAGTTTTTTTTTTGCTGGTGACGTTTTGAAATTTGGAACATTTATATTGAAGTTAAAGTTTTTTTTAACTGTCAAAATTGTCAAAATTGTCAAAATTGTCAAAATTGTCAAAATTGTCAAAATTGTCAAAATTGTCAAAATTGTCAAAATTGTCAAAATTGTCAAAATTGTCAAAATTGTCAAAATTGTCAAAATTGTCAAAATTGTCAAAATTGTCAAAATTGTCAAAATTGTCAAAATTGTCAAAATTGTCATAATTGTCAAAATTGTCAAAATTGTCAAAATTTTCAAAATTGTCAAAATTGTCAAAATTGTCTAAATTGTCAAAATTGTCAAAATTGACAAAATTCTCAAAATTCTCAAAATTCTCAAAATTCTCAAAATTCTCAAAATTCTCAAAATTCTCAAAATTCTCAAAATTCTCAAAATTCTCAAAATTCTCAAAATTCTCAAAATTCTCAAAATTCTCAAAATTCTCAAAATTCTCAAAATTCTCAAAATTCTCAAAATTCTCAAAATTCTCAAAATTCTCAAAATTCTCAAAATTCTCAAAATTCTCAAAATTCTCAAAATTCTCAAAATTCTCAAAATTCTCAAAATTCTCAAAATTCTCAAAATTCTCAAAATTCTCAAAATTCTCAAAATTCTCAAAATTCTCAAAATTCTCAAAATTCTCAAAATTCTCAAAATTCTCAAAATTCTCAAAATTCTCAAAATTCTCAAAATTCTCAAAATTCTCAAAATTGTCAAAATTCTCAAAATTGTCAAAATTGTCAAAATTCTCAAAATTCTCAAAATTCTCAAAATTCTCAAAATTCTCAAAATTCTCAAAATTCTCAAAATTCTCAAAATTCTCAAAATTCTCAAAATTCTCATAATTCTCAAAATTGTCAAAATTGTCAAAATTGTCAAAATTGTCAAAATTGTCAAAATTGTCAAAATTGTCAAAATTGTCAAAATTGTCAAAATTCTCAAAATTCTCAAAATTGTCAAAATTGTCAAAATTGTCAAAATTGTCAAAAATGTCAAAATTGACAAAATTGTCAAAATTGACAAAATTGACAAAATTGTCAAAATTGACAAAATTGTCAAAATTGTCAAAATTGTCAAAATTGACAAAATTGACAAAATTGACAAAATTGACAAAATTGTCAAAATTGTCAAAATTGTCAAAATTGTCAAAATTGTCAAAATTGTCAAAATTGTCAAAATTGTCAAAATTTTCAAAATTGTCAAAATTGTCAAAATTGTCAAAATTGTCAATTTTGTCAATTTTGTCAATTTTGTCAATTTTGTCAATTTTGTAAATTTTGTCAATTCTGTCAATTTTGTCAATTTTGTCAAAATTGTCAAAATTACTATTATAATTAAAATTGACAAAATTGACAAAATTGACAAAATTGACAAAATTGACAAAATTGACAAAATTGACAAAATTGACAAAATTGACAAAATTGACAAAATTGACAAAATTGACAAAATTGACAAAATTGACAAAATTGACAAAATTGACAAAATTGGCAAAATTGACAAAATTGACAAAATTGACAAAATTGACAAAATTGACAAAATTGACAAAATTGACAAAATTGACAAAATTGACAAAATTGACAAAATTGACAAAATTGACAAAATTGACAAAATTGACAAAATTGGCAAAATTGACAAAATTGACAAAATTGACAAAATTGACAAAATTGACAAAATTGACAAAATTGTCAAAATTGTCAAAATTCTCAAAATTCTCAAAATTCTCAAAATTCTCAAAATTCTCAAAATTCTCAAAATTCTCAAAATTCTCAGAATTCTCAAAATTCTCAAAATTCTCAAAATTCTCAAAATTCTCAGAATTCTCAAAATTCTCAAAATTCTCAAAATTCTCAAAATTCTCAAAATTCTCAAAATTCTCAAAATTCTCAAAATTCTCAAAATTCTCAAAATTCTCATAATTCTCAAAATTGTCAAAATTGTCAAAATTCTCAAAATTGTCAAAATTGTCAAAATTGTCAAAATTGTCAAAATTGTCAAAATTGTCAAAATTGTCAAAATTGTCAAAATTGTCAAAATTGTCAAAATTATCAAAATTATCAAAATTGTCAAAATTGTCAAAATTGTCAAAATTGTCAAAATTGTCAAAATTGTCAAAATTGTCAAAATTGTCAAAATTGTCAAAATTGTCAAAATTGTCAAAATTGTCAAAATTGTCAAAATTGTCAAAATTGTCAAAATTGTCAAAATTGTCTAAATTGTCAAAATTGTCAAAATTGTCAAAATTGTCAAAATTGTCAAAATTGTCAAAATTGTCAAAATTGTCAAAATTGTCAAAATTGTCAAAATTGTCAAAATTGTCAAAATTGTCAAAATTGTCAAAATTGTCAAAATTGTCAAAATTGTCAAAATTGTCAAAATTGTCAAAATTGTCAAAATTGTCAAAATTGTCAAAATTGTCAAAATTGTCAAAATTGTCAAAATTGTCAAAATTGTCAAAATTGTCAAAATTGTTAAAATTGTCAAAATTGTCAAAATTGTCAAAATTGTCAAAATTGTCAAAATTGTCAAAATTGTCAAAATTGTCAAAATTGTCAAAATTGTCAAAATTGTCAAAATTGTCAAAATTGTCAAAATTGTCAAAGTCAAAATTGTCAAAATTGTCAAAATTGTCAAAATTGTCAAAATTGTCAAAATTGTCAAAATTGTCAAAATTGTCAAAATTGTCAAAATTGTCAAAATTGTCAAAATTGTCAAAATTGTCAAAATTGTCAAAATTGTCTAAATTGTCTAAATTGTCTAAATTGTCAAAATTGTCAAAATTATCAAAATTGTCTAAATTGTCTAAATTGTCTAAATTGTCTAAATTGTCTAAATTGTCTAAATTGTCAAAATTGTCAAAATTGTCAAAATTGTTAAAATTGTCAAAATTGTCAAAATTGTCAAAATTGTCAAAATTGTCAAAATTGTCAAAATTGTCAAAATTGTCAAAATTGTCAAAATTGTCAAAATTGTCAAAATTGTCAAAATTGTCAAAATTGTCAAAGTCAAAATTGTCAAAATTGTCAAAATTGTCAAAATTATCAAAATTATCAAAATTGTCAAAATTGTCAAAATTGTCAAAATTGTCTAAATTGTCAAAATTGTCAAAATTGTCAAAATTGTCAAAATTGTCAAAATTGTCAAAATTGTCAAAATTGTCAAATTTGACACTTTGACACACTTAAGGCTGCGCTACAACAGATCGCTTTCGGTGTCATTGCACCGTTCGTTTCCGATTACACGCTCAACTGTAGTTTGGTAAAAAGTAATAGTAAATAAAACCACTCGACTAAAACCGTGTCTCATTACCGTAAATACGTTGAATGGTATCGCTCACCACAATCGCTAACATTGTACCTACGCGTGGAAAATCGAGCTCGATAGACCGAGGGGGAAGCCAATCCGCGTAACCAAAACCCTACATGCGCTACATCAGCCACCGTTCCCGATCAATGGCAGATTGATGGTGGTGAAATGCTGAACTAAACAAACAACAGGCCTAATGTGCGAGGGAAGATCTTCTCCAGCATGCTGCGATGCTCAACTCGAAGGGGGAACGCCAAGCGTGATGAGTTTGTGGTTTTGCGTGCGTGCGGCAACTGTCAGAATATCCGGAGCAGACGCTTCGCCTCAGTAGGCCATGAACAGCTGCGCCAGCACCTTTTGGCCGGATTAGAGCGAAGATCGATCTTCTGTGGGCAAACGGTACCTACAACTGCAGCGCGGTAGGGCCAGCAGGGTCAACGTTCCAATGCCGGACTTTTAAACAAAACGAGGGGAAGGTCGTTCCCGGAAGTTCGTTTTGTGCCAAAAATTCTTCGGAAAACGGAGTCATTAGCAAAAAGATGTTTACCACCTTCGGTGCGCTCGAGCTCGAGTTTACGATCGGATATTTTCCTTCCAAAAAAGTTGTCGCAGTTTTATGGTCCACAGAGATGATTTATTGGCAAGGGCAGAAACTTGGGCTACCTGCAAACAACGCAGTCAAGAGGCCAAACTGCGCGCGAACCGCTGAAGAAAGCAAAGAAGAGAAAAAAGGTCGTAAAGAGTAAGTGTAAACATGAAGCTCGCAGTTGGCCACGACGAAAGGGCCCGGACAGTGCGATGAAAGAGAAGGAAATCGAGAAGGCCATGGAACGAGGACGACGACGACGACGATCCAGGAAAGAACAGCCGGATAATGAATGACTGCACGAAAAGTTATTAATTTTCGTTTTTTGGTAACTTTATCGGGGCGATCATTACTTTCGACTGTTTTCCAAGCGGAGAAGAGTCGTTTAAAAGGAAGGAGAAGAAACGTCAAGCGCTCAAGCGCTGGGAAATAAAACTTCAATTCATGTTCGATAAGTTATGGGTTTAAGGCATTAACGGTTCAACTTGAACCGTGGTCGGGCATTTCAATGTCACAACATAAAACCAATAATGGGACGCGGCGATAAAAATTGGTTGAATGATCGCGACATGTAAAAGCTGCATTATTGACTCGGGGGACACAATTGACTTTTTGATCGAAATGCGGACGGCGTAATCGATTGTAGAAAATTAAATTTATTTTATCTGCAAAGCCACCAACAGTGATCTTGATTAATTCAGTATCTTCAAGCGTATTTTTTTATAGCTCTTCACATTGTCAACTTTTGTTAAATTTGCAATCTTTGGATAAAAGGTCCAATGTCTGGATTTTACCTTGAATTTTACTTAAACACTTTCAGGCCTCAATTTAAAAAAAAAATGAGTTTATTTTATTATTGAAAAATGATTTTTAGGGCCATACGGAAATTATAGGCTACCTTTGAAAATTTAGATTTTTGGGTCATATATGACCCATGATGCTTGAAGGGGTTAAAGCAGGGTTACTTTGATGGTTGAAATTTATTTTGCAAAATTGAAATTGCAACAAACTAAGCAAGCTTGAACTAAAAAACTAACTTAATCCACCTATGTGGTTGAAGCCTTCCTCACTCATGACCAACAGTAGCTGTACGCAAATTTCATCTATTTTTTAGATCCGGAATAAAAAAGTATTTAAATATCACTTAAGAGGCCATATCTCGAGACAGGGTTGCCAGATCTTCAATGTTTTGAACTCGTTGGAAAGGTCTTTTAATTACCTATCCAACGTTAGGTCGCATGAGAGATCCGGATTTATAGCATTACCGGTTTGTTTCTAAAAAAAATCCAGAAAAATTAAATTATTGAAATAAGAAATTAAAAACATAATCAATACGAAAAACTAATTAGATTGCAAATATCAAGGTGTTTAAGAAAACAAAACTAAAGAATAGAAGTGGAAAACTTGTTATTTATATTTCTAAAAACATTTTCATATAGAAAAAAATCCAATATATATTTCGATAAAATATTGTTCAGCGGAACAAATCGATTGATTGACAAAAGCTTAATAAATTAGCAAAAATGACAATAACTAGGTTTCAAATATCAAGGCTGATTTTCGAAAATTTTGTACAAAAAGTATTACAAAAAGCTTTTTATATAAATCAAAATATGCTTTTACCAAAAAATTGCAACATATCAATCATTTGATAAACTTTTTTTCCTAAACTTAACGCCTTTCAGTGAACTGTGGAACTTGAATTCAAAATTTGTCAAAAGATTTGAAAAGTATATCCTCGAAAAAAACAAATGTTCATAAATAAGCGTTATAAAATGTATTCTGAACAGTTTTGAATCAATTTTTTTTTTTTTTCAAAGAAAACTTGGTAGAAATAGCTTTGAAGAGAGGAGGGGATCATTTTTTGACGATTTAAGTGTGATTTATATACACAATATATCCCAAACTATTAAATAAGATGATAGCCGAGGAACCCTAAATTTTTATGAAAAAAATTGAGCAAAAGTTTTCCTTTTTGCTATTTTACCCAGAAATTTAAAGTATTTAGTTCAATTATTATCAAACTAAACAAAAACATTGTTTTTTTTCGATAGTGTAAACTTTATTTATGGGACATTTCCAGAGCTTTTTTTTTAATTTAAAAAAGGTTCAATAAATTTTCAATTTTTGCTTTTTGGGTATTTTTGAAACCACCTTTGAGTCAAGGCTATTCAAAAATACTTAAAAAGCAAAAAATATTTTTTTTCGCTGATTGAACCTTTCGTTAAAAAAACTCCAGATTTAATGAAAAAAATAAAATTTTGTATTTAAAATCCGATTTTAAATTTTAAAAAAATTTGACTATAAATGCCATCCCGGGTTTCCAACGCTTCTATTCTTAAAACATCATAAAAAAATTTATTTTTTTTTCAAAAAAAAGGTCAAGGTTATTCAAAAATACAAAAAGGAAAAAATATTTTTTTCGCAGATTGGACCTTTTCTTTAAAAAAAACTCCAGTTTTAATGTTAAAAAATGAAATTTTATATCCGATTTTAAATTTAGAAAATATAACTATTAATGCCATCCCGGATTTCAATAATAGAATTTCCAACGCTTCTATTTTTAAAATATCATTGAAAAAACTTCTTTTTTTTCTATTATTATTTTAATATGTACAGAGGTGTGCCTCACAGAGTTAATGCACCAACTTTGTGAGGCACACCTCTGTACATATTAAAATAAAAGTAATCTTGAGACAAAGCTGAACTATTTACGGTGTACAAAACTACATTATAATTAAAACAAATAAATACCGTTTATTTATATTTTTGCGGGACTTTTAGCAACTTTTAAGCAGAGTAATATATTGCATTTTTACTGCAAATAAGTTTTCAAAGTTTATGTCCCCCTACCTTTAAATATTGCCTATCAATTAGCTTTCGCTTAAAACAAGTTTATTTTCGTGTGTTTTAAAACCGTTTTTAGTATGTTTTGACCACCCAAAATATATGTTGATCTTTTTAGAAACTTCGATTACTAATGATTGCAAAAACAACTGAACTAATATTGATGCATTTTACAATACATTTTTCTTTGAAATGTTGTGGTACTATGGATTGTAATTTAAATTTTATACATTTTTGGCCGGGACCGTGGTGTAGGGGCAAGCGTGATTGCCTCTCACCCAGTCGGCCTGGGTTCGATCCCAGAAGGTCCCGGTGGCAAATTTTGAGACGAGATTTGTCTGATCACGCCTTCCGTCGGATGGGGAAGTAAATGTTGGCCCCGGTCTAACCTAGAGGTTAGGTCGATAGCTCATTCCAGGTGTAGGAGTCGTCTCCCTGGGTCCTGCTTCGGTGGAGTCGCTGGTAGGCAGTTGGACTCACAATCCAAAGGTCGTCAGTTCGAATCCCGGGGTGGATGGAAGCTTAGGTGTAAAAAGAGATTTGCAATTGCCTCAACAATCAAGCCTTCGGACATCAAGTTTCGAGTAGGAATCCCGTTATCGGGAACGCCAAGGCAATGCTGTAGAGCGAATAATTTGATTTGATTTTTTTTTTTACATTTTTTGAATTTTTGGCGTCATTCTTTTATTCTTCATAATTTTTCGTTTGGTTTTGTGTCAATTCTTCCTTCAAAGTCACATAGCCTAGAACAAACGTATTTATTGCTCTTTTCATGACAATCCGTTGCATTTCTCAAGTTATTCCAACTATTTCCCCCTTTAACACGTCGAGCCAGACAAAGCAGCCTAACAAACGATATGCACCATTTTGGCGACATCATAAACTTCCCCCAAGCGGCTGTCCTGTCCGGACCCTAGAAACTTCAACTTCAACTCCTTACCCCAACAAGTTATTCCGTTTCTTTATTGTCACAGAATGGATATTTTTACCTCGGACCCAACCCTAGCCCTAGTGTTACTTGCAGGCTCCAACTGCAAGTACAAGCTGTGACGCTAAAACAACAACTTCAACAACAACGCAGCTTGTTTCTTTACACACGGAACTTGTTCGTCGTTCCCTTTGGGGGCCTCTGTGGCAAATGCACCAGTGGCGGCGGCGTCGTTAAAAGACAGCAGCTTTTTATTTTATTTTCATTGAATATTAATTATGCGCCTCTCTGGGCTTCGCTCTCGCGCCCGCTCACTCTCCCGTGTTGAGGTATGTTTGAAAAGATGTTAAAAATAAAAATAAAAACTTTAAGCAAAAAAAAAAAATAACAAAAAGAGTTGTTGAGTGGCATATCGTGCGGTTGGTGCAGCTGCACCATCAGTCCCGGCACCACTCTGCCACTGAACTGCAACCGGCAGTCGAATGGGACGGAATGAAAATAAGATATGAGTGAAGGGGAGAGAGATGGTCAGGGAGATATTTTTAGGTAAAAAGGATTTTAAAAGTGTGGAGCAGTCCAACTTTCGTTCCACGGAAAACTTTACTTTTCTCGATTTTAATTTTTCTCTATAATTTTAGTATTTTGATGTACATTAAGTTATCTTAGTTAGTTTTTTTTTTATTTTTGGTCTTAGGTCTACTCTTCAACCGGCAATATTTGACTATTCTAATAATTTTCCAGCAGTTTTTCGAATTTTTCGTTTTTTAAATTTTTGAGTGTTTTTCACACTATTTGGCTGTGGAAATAAAAAAGTATTAAAATTTAAATTACGAGCCATGGATTCATTATTTTAAAGAAAATAGTGTTTTAAAATGCATTATTCACCTGTCCAGTTGTTTTGCCATCATTAGTTTCCAAAATATCTAAGTATTGACGAAAATTTTATTTTCGCGAAAAAATCCAAAACATTTTTAAACAAGCCCAAACATGCTTAATATGATTTTCAATGCAGAAAAATGCATTTTTGATTGTTTTCAGTTGATTAGACTTCTATTTTTTTTTGCCCCCTGATTTATCAGACCAATTTTGAAGGGGGGAGCGACATAAACTTTGAAAAATAATTGCAACGGCCTAACTCGAATACCAGATTTTGCACCATCTTCAACTCTAGCGCAAAAGATGGCCCTAAAACATTTATAAAAAAAAAACGCAAATAAAAAAAACGGTTTTTTCGTGAATCCCTTCTCAAGAAACAGATTTTCGAAAATTCACATGCCCATTTTATAATGACAAGCCCGCAAATTTGAATGAAGCCATGAATGGAACAACTTGTTATGCCAAATTTGGCTTATTTTGACAAAGTTTCATTCGAATAAAACAAATACAGAATTGAAAACCTAATCTGAGAGATTTCTGCAATTTTTATTGTTTGTTTTTTTAATTTGGTTTAAACTTTGTGGGGGCTTTATTTTCTAAAAGTCCTGAATAGTCCTCATCAATACCTACAATTTTGCCCAAAACACCAAATCGACCAGAAAATTCCTTCAAACTGATTTCCGAATATTTACGTATATTTTTTGTATGGACATTTGCCAAAATTGTACGGGCCCTTGTATGACTTAAGGAGAGACCAAACAAGTTTGAACCAAATCAAGAATATAAATATAATCCAATTCCGGTTTTTCGGATGTGTTTAAAAACATCAACAATTTTAAATATTTGTTTTAACAAAACGTCGCTTGTGTGCTATCTTGTGACACGTCTGCTGTAAAAAGCGGGCGAGCATTGAAAGCAGAATTTTACAAATTCCCTGGAAATCTCAGGACCCAGTAATTTTTGTTTACAAGCTAAATTAGGGACATATTGTTAATATTTTTTATTGAAAAACTATTATGCATTAATTAAATGTGTAAAGTCATAGTTAATAAATAAAACACTACATAACTCAAGCAACAATTTCTATACTTCATTTCTTTTCGGTATTTTTCCTTCTTGTAAAAAAAGTTTTTAAGATAAAAAATCCATTTTCGCACAGCAAAAAAAATGTAGTAATAAAGCTGCGTGTAAAATACCTGAATGTAAAATATGTTTTGCAATATTTTATGATTTTTTTTATGTAATTATACACCCAGAAATATTTAGCTAAGCATCACTTGACCAAAATGTGAGACTGATAAGGCGTTTATCCTTTCCACACTTCATCGGTCTCACAGCCGAGCGGGCTAAGGCGTCAGTCCTCACTGCTGCGATTGAATCCCGTCGGTTGCAACTTTTTTTTGTGTGTGTAGAAAAACAGTCCATGCAGTATGTAATATTAAATTACTTTTCTCACAAAGTTGATGTGCATACTTTTTCATGCGATTTTACCATCGTATTTTTTACTGTGTGGTGCTTGTTGAGATTGCACTGTATTTTTTTTTATTCATTACAAATTTTCTTTTAAAGGGTGCACAGTAACCAAGGAAGTTTTTGTCTTCTTATTCCAAAATTGTCAAACTTACGGACCCAATCCTGCAACAACCTGATTGTAAACTTGGTTGTAAATAACTTTGAAGACAGTACTTTAGGGGATGAACAAAAAGTCATATCGATAGTTGCCGTAGTTTTGAAGATACTAAAATGTCTGTAACAAAAATCTTGGTGCAAAAGCTCTGATTGATGTGTATCGTTTTAAATCGTACAATTTCAATCCTCACTGATTTTGTCATTATATGTTTAATCTTACCGTCTGTGTCTTTATAGACATGAACTTTTCATTATATTATCAAAAATTCGTGTTTTTGGTATCCCTTTTGCTAACAACTTGTTGGTATTCTTTAATTGATTCAGAATATTAATAAAATAATGATTGAACATTTACGTATTGTCTTGAAATTGAATTGCTAATACCCCCCAAAAAAAGTTTTATTCTGGAAGGTTGAACTATTTGTGTATTTTTATCCAAGAAAAATGTGTAAAAAGTGATTTTCACCTAAAACTGATAAAGATTTCACCAGTTTCGAAGTAAACTTACATATGTTTACCACAAATATTTCATAAAAGTATTTGCGTCAACAAATTTAACTTTTTTTTACTATGTACGGTAACTACCGCCAAATGAGGTAATCGGGACAGCAATTTTTAAATCATTTGAAATCATGAAATTTAGAAACCGATGCACGATTTTTGTTGTTCTACATCTGCTCTATCCGAAACCGAAACAAATATTGTGTAATAAAGAGGCTATAGGCCTTAAATTTTTTCGGGATTCAAGAGTCTAATAATAACCTATTTTTGTTTTTTTTTTCTCCTGAAATTTCCACTGTAAAAAAACTTATGTTGGGTAATTTAGCCTAAATATGTCTCCAAACATACTCCAAAGTGATCTTGGAATGAAAAATCCATAAAAACGAATCAAATTGAACTTAACCCAAACATATTTTCTTTTGTTAATGTTTTAAATTTTATAATTTTAATAATCTATTTCAGACACTCCTTGTTGCAATATCTTTACAAATTGACCATCCCAACCAGCTGGCACTCAAGTCCTTCAAGTGCGAACCGTTTCGCACACCAAACTGACAGCGTCTTGTTTATGTGCTCTCTACGCGCGAGAATGATCGCCACAACGATCGTTTGCGCGCGCACGCCAAGAACGTAAACAGTGGGTACAAGAGTCTTATGAAAGGGATCGTCAGCAAAAGATCAGATATAATTGTGCCAAGAAGAACGCACATCAAAAACTGCATCCCCATTCGGTTCGTTGCAATGCGGCTGGTTATAAATAAGTGGCTCAAGTGACGGCAGCAGGCAACAACTACAAAAAGACAAACTGCGAAAAATTGCATCAGAAGTTGGGGTTTTCGCCACGTGACACTTGGTGTCACGATTCTTGCTGGTTGAAACGCTGCTGATGGATTAATTAGAAATTCCTGCTTTCGTGACGACGCCAAATCACAATGGAAATGACACTTGTAATTTCACCTTAAAGACGTTTAATATGACCCATTAGGTTGGTGACATCCGAAGCTGGACTAGTTTCCCCTTTCTGAGAGCAAAAAAAGAAAAAATGGCGCAATGCTATGCGAGATCATGCCGTTTGCTGGCTGGCGAAAGAGGAAATGCCGCGATGGGACGCGATGCGATGCGATGGCGGTGGGATTCCGGGAAGCTGCTGCGCTACCTAGTTATGGATGGACGGGAACGAACAACACTCGAATGATAATGAAGATGACGGGTTTGGCTCGGTGGCTCTTGTGGCTTTTTCTGGCTAGAGTAGGACGCTGCTGGGGAACTTGATGGAGCTGGAAGAGAGATTGTGACAAAAAAGGGGTAGAAAAATGATCAATATGTCTTTCGGATTCAGAGAGGAATTCATCCATGATTTGTTCAATGTATAAAAAAGTGGGTTAACCAAGTCTAACGCTACATGCAACTTTGCACAATATTACACATATTTGGTACAATTACTGAATGTTGCCTACTGAATTTAAAAAAAAGAATGACGCTCCAAGATTTTCAAAGTTTGCACGGATTGTCTTTTTGAATATTGACCTCAGCAAAATCAAATGACGTCGGAAGTGCCACGAGGTTGACATAAGGTGTTAGAATGTTGATCCAGGATGCGTTTTAAAGAAAATTGGAAGTAGAATCAATTGATTGAGCAAATGAAAACTTGTTTTATTTTAGACTTTTCTTAAAAGAGATGAAATTCTGATCGAAAATTGTAATATAATTAATGAATAGTTCATGAATAATAAATAATTGCTGCATGTCGCATTTTCAATAGTTTTTGCCTAAAATGTCTTCAAATATAAACATTTTTTTAACTTCAGCTTGAAATTTTACATTTGAGCAGTTCTCTCAGATTTCGGTCATTCGATTTTTTTTGTTGTATTTTTTAATTTAACTGAAACTTTTCTGGAGCCTTTGATATGCCCAAAGAAGCCATTTTGCATCATTAGTTTTTCCATATAATTTTCCATACAAATTTGGCAGCTGTCGTCCATACAAAAATGATATATGATAATTCAAAAATCGGTATCTTTTGAAGGAATTTTTTGATCGATTTGGTTTCTTGGACAAAGTTGTAGGTATGGATACGGACTACACTGTATAAAATGATGCACGTTAAAAAATTTTTTGGTGATTTTTTATTTAACTTTTTGTTACAAAAACTTGATTTGCAAAAAAACACTATTTTCATTTTTTATATATGTTTTAGAGGATGCCAACTTTTCAGAAATTTCCAGGTTGTGCAAAAAATCTTTGACCGAGTTATGAACCGTTGAATCAATATTGATTTTTTCAAAAAATCGAAATATTGGTAGCAAACATTTTTCAACTTCATTTTTCGATGTAAAATCAAATTTGCAATCAAAAAGTACTTTAGATTAGAGAAAATTTGATAAAGTGCACCGTTTTCAAGTTAATCCCATTTTTAGGTGACTTTTTTGTGGGGCGTTTAATTTTCCCGGGTTTTTAATTTCCCGGGAAACGGGAAAAATATTTTTTAAATCCCGGGAATTCCCGGAATCCCGGGAAATTTTTGGAGCAGTCACAAAATCTTTGCTTTAATAATATTTCTTATGTTTTTCAAGCTTAAAAGCATTCAATAAGCTCAATACTATTATTTGGTGATAATCTACACTTCAAACATCAGTTCATAAATAGCTTAGAATTTAGAAATTAAAAAGTTTTTTTTTCTTTGTTGTGCTTTGGATTTAAAGTTGAACTCAATTAATAATACAAAGTGATTCAAATGAAAAAAGTCTCTTATATTTCTTTTATTTATTTATATTTGTATTACATGACCAGAAAAGCATTATAAATATATTTTAAAATATCCAATAAAGACAAGATTTAACAACAAATACAATAATTTCAGTCAATGTGAAATTTCAGATAAGATTAGACTTCATGTTTTATATAAAACTTATTTCAACAGTTATCTTTAAGTAACTATCGCCAACTGGAGAAAATGGGACTACAGTCTGAATAAGTATGAAGATTTTAGACCAATCAATTTGCAAATCGATGTACTAATTGTTTTGGTCTGTGCCTATTTCCACCAGAATCAATAAAACAAATCAAATCATTATGCAAAAAATAGCTTAATTTTATAGCTTAAAATTCCTATTAAATTGTTCATCTATTTTTACAACACAAACTGAATTTCCAGACCAAAATCAGATATATTTTTTTCAATTTCGAGAATTCCCGGGATAAAATATGAATATTTCCGGGGTTCGGGAATTCTCGGGTTTGAAAAAATCCCGGGAATTTTGTCCCGTGATTTCCCGGGATGGACGCTCTAATTTTTTGAAATAGTCGCAGTTTTTCATTTTTTATTATTAGTTACATGTTTGCATGTTTGCCCACTTTTGAAATAGTAGTTTATGCAACAAGTTGCAAAAAGAGGAATTTTTCAGCACGAGTCGTACATTTATCCAACGAGGTTCACCGAGTTGGATTAATACGAAAAGTGCCGAAAAAATCTAGTTTTGCAACGAGTTCCATACAACATTTTTTGCAATTCCAAAAAACACACACTAAGTGAAATTTTATGTCAAATTTTCATGTATTTTGTCAATAAATCATTTAAATCATTTTTTTTTTTTGAAAAGTGTTACTTTTCGAAAGAAGTGCTGAAAAGTTCAACTTATCAGCAACCATTTGAGTGCTGAAAAGTAGAACTTTTCAGAATTTATTTTGAAAAGTGTTGCTATTCGATTCTGTTATTTTTGGTACAGAAAAGTAGGCCATTTCGTCGTTCAAGAATGACAGGAAAAGTAAATAGTTTCACGACGGAATTGCAAAAAAATATTTTTGAAAAGCAGAAAAAGTTCTCTATATTTTGCTTTTTTGAAATTTGTTGATACGACCCTTAGTTGCTGAAAATTGATGTTTGTTTGTTTTTTTTTTAATCAAGACTAACATTTCAAAAGGGCCAAACATTCTATATTACACCCTTTGAAAATGTTAGTCCTGGTTTAAATTTTTTTTGAATATTTTTTTGAAAAGATAAGAAAATTTCGGACCATTCGTTGCTGAGATATGCAATATCGTATCAACAAAACTCAAAAAAGCAAAATATAAAGAATTTCCTTAGCTTTTCAAAAATATTTTTTTCAAAGGTGGGCAAACATGTGCACTAATTTAAAAATGAAAAACTGCGACTATTTTCAAAAAAGTCACCTAAAAATGGATTTAACTTGAAAACGAAGCACTTTATCAAAATTTCACTGAAGTACTTTTTGATTGCAAATTTGATTTTACATCGAAAAATGAAGTTGAAAATTTTTTGCGACCAATATTTCGATTTTTTGAAAAAAATCAGTATTGATCAAAAAATTCATAACCCGGTCAAAGATGTTTTGCACAACCTGGAAATTTCTGAAAAGTCGGCATTTGATGTCCTCTTAAACATATAAAAAAATAAAAAAAATAAAAAAATTATAAAAAATAGTGTTTTTATGCAAATCAAGTTTTAGTGACAAAAAGTTAAATAAAAAATGGACAGCTGCCAAATTTGTATGGAAAGTTAAATTGACATACTAATGATGCAAAATGGCTTCTTTGGGAATACCGAAGACACCAAAAAAGTTTCAGCCGGATTAAAAAATACAAAAAAGAGCGGCTCAAAAAAGAGCGATATTGTCTACCTCTAGCCTCAACAATAAAAAAGATGACATTTAATTTTTTTACGGAAGTAGGTCAATATTGAGTTTTGCCAATTTTGTATAATGTCATGATCCTTTTGAAAATATGTATACTTAATTTAAAATCAAAAGTTTATTAAGGTGGCAAAAATTTTATTTAAAGCTTTATTCGCTCGCTTCTTGTCAAGGTCGGGGAGAGGGGCTTTAAAAAAATCATTTTTTATATAATTTAAACTTTCTTTGAAACAAAAAGTATTTCAATATTATTATAACAATAAATTTATGAAAATATACGTTTTTTTAAGGCTTTCGTAAAATTTTGATCGTGCGTCTAAAAATTCAAACACTTAAATAAAATTTGAAATGGCCTTAATAAAATTTGATAAGGTATACCGATTAGAGCAGGACGGGGCAAAGGTGCGCACTAACGATTTTAAGTATCAAAATCGTTTATGTTATATTCGGAATTCCGACTTGTTTAAGGATCAACTTTATTTGTATGCAAAAATAGCGAGTTAACAAAAAATAAGTTTGTTAAAATAACGGGTAAAAGTCACTTTTTGGCATATTTATTCAAAATTTTAGGTTTCCAAACTAAGGTATGCAACATTTCAGGTTCACGTAACCTTAAAATACTTTTAACTTTTTTTTTTGTCGTGCATCTTGTCGCTCGTCGATTTTGTGCAAAATTTAGTTAGGAACGCCATTTTGACTTCACAGATCCCCACAATTCGATTTCAATCCTAAGATATTCAATAAAAACAGAAAAAAAACTCAGTGCTTTGTTATGTATTATATCAAATAATTTTCTTTCTGTCAAATGCTGCCTCAAAACTCAAAACAACCTTAAAACACAATTCGTCGAGTGAGAACCGCACTAAAAATGGGCCTAAACTGATAACACCTTGCGTATCGCCGCAGTGAACCTGCCTCTTCCCCCTCCCGTTCACAAAACTGATAAGACACCGTTCGACACAAGCTCCGGTTGGCGTGCGTAAACTTCGTTGTCCATTTCATTTTTTTTTTCATATTATTTCCAGCCAGCAAGTGTTTTTACACCCGGGAGTAAATATTTACCACGGGCCAATATCAACACACAGCTCCGTTAGGCCGTCAGGGTCTAGCTGTCTGGGTTGGTTGGCTGGTTTGTTGCTACTTTTGAAAGATGATTTAACTGCGGCATTTTCCAGTAAACAACAGTTGAGGAGATTATGCGCGGCCTGTAATGACGCTTAACGAGGTTAAACCTTGGTTGACTCACTTCTGGGGTAATCTTCGGTCTCTTCGAAGAAGACGGATGATTCTTGGGGAACCATTTTTTAAATTTTAGCCTATTATGAAATGAGTAAGTAATTACCCCCAAAAAAGGGACACGCATATCACATTAACCCCCAGTTCAAATAAGATTTTAACATAAAAAGCGTGAAATCGTGACATCGTGCAATAAAGTTGCGACCAGTCACAGGGAGTGGTACGTGGTACGGTAGCACCCCTGGGAATGGACTTTATGGGTGCTAAATCGAAAGAAAATGACATTTTTTTTCGTTCCCCACTGCGCAGCATAACTTCGTGGTGCGGTGAAAGTCCATTAATCAGAGTGGAAAATGAAAAAGGTGAGCACGTGGTGGTGCATCGCGCATGTTTTTGCTTGTGCGTTGGAGGGACAACTTCAGTCGTAGGGGGAGGAGGTTGTTTTTGATGCGTGTAAGCGTTATCAAATTTGTCATCGCAGATTAATGTTTGCGGTGGAGGGAAAGGCGCTGATTAGCTAACTTGTTTTGATAGTGGTGTTGATGTAGGAAAATCAAGTTTAAACATTTAGTAAGTCTCCATTTTCATCAATTTTTGTTCAGTCACACCACTGTCTACTAAAGATGGTGATCAATATGAAGCCACCTGTGCCTCTTTCGACGCTAACTTACCAAAAAACTGCCGGCTCAAATGATTCGCAAGTCACGGTGAAATTCTCGGAATCGCTGGACACTTCAAAAGGAAAAGAATAATCATCATATTGACTCATTCCATTATCCCATCTCCGATGATCGGAAATGCCAACCGATCAAGCCTGCACAACTCGAGCTCCAGCCATGTCTCAAATCCAATAAAATTTCGTAACTTGCCCATGTTTGGCGAGAATCGCCCAGACGTCATAACCGTTTTGCTCGCGACTCGAGAATTAAACTTAATTAAAACTGCCTTGTCGATTAGCCTTATTCGATCGTCGATCAGATGTTTCCTTCAATTTGATCGATCGTCACGACGTCAACGTCGTCTTGTTTGGATCAGCAACGTGCGATCAGCTGCGCGATCAACAGGCTCGCGATTTTGGGCGCGAAAAGGTGATAAAACTCGGGGCGAGACCAAGATTAAGTGTCGTGATGTCCGGTGGGAAGAGCATGGCATGGAAAAGTGTCGAATTTTAGCAGGTTTAACGCGCTTGAGACAATATGACACTTGATTTATTTTTCTGGCTAAAATTAATCAACGTCATCATCATACTTTTTTCTCGACCCTCTCCGATTTCAATGAAACATTGTAGACATGTTATCCTAGGCATATATAAACCATTTTTGTGTATATGGGCCCAGTTACACTCGATAATGACATTTGAGAAGGGCGTAAGTGTTTTAAATATTTTTGTGTTCCGTAATTTGAATATTGCTGTATCTCGAAGCCGTTGCATCGTACCAAAAAGTGAACAAACTTGTAGGAAATTTACACTGAAAGAAAAAAACACTCCACTTTTATCAGATTTTTTGATTTTTATGTTTAAAAGTTTAATATTTTTGTGGAAATAGCCTAAGATGTTACGAAAAGACTCACGAGTAATGCAGGATGGAACAACTCACTTAAAAAATACAAAAATAATTTACTGAAACTGTTTTTTTTTTTTTCAAAGGTGCTCTAAACATCAAAATTTTCAAAATCCAAACACGAGAGTCGATACTCTAGACAACTTTACATAAAAGTCTCCATATTGACCATTGTCCTAAGTCCAATCCTTGTGAAGTTACATCGGTTTTAAAAATAAAAATGTTGAAAAAAAAGGTTTTTTTATGGTTTTTCATAATTTGTATATGACAGACTTGATTTTCAGTCTCGAAAATATTTTTACCAGAAAGCTCGTCCAATTTCCCATAAGTTTGCCTTTGACCACATTTCAATTTGATGTATGGACTTACAGATATAAACTAATTTACTATCCAGGTTACTATACTACACTGAAAAAATATTATGTTTTCAGTTATGAGCAATGTAATTAGCTTTTATTAACAAAAAGTATTATTATTTTTTGAAAAAAATAGTGATTTTGTAAAAAATCGAAATTTCATGCAAAAACAAATTTGACATTACTTTTTAATGCAAAATTGAATTTGCAATCGAAAAGTTCTTTACAAATTTTTTGATAAAGGGTTTTCAAGATATAGCCACTGAATGTTTTATTTTAGCGAAATATTTGCAGTTTTTCGATTTTTTAAAATAGTTACCATGAGTGACCATTTCCAAAAATATTTTTTTTGAAAAATTCAGAAAATTTGCAATAAAATTGTCTAAGAGACATTGCAGATTGGACCTCGGGTTGCTGAGATACAGCGGCTTAAAGGAAAAGAAACATGAAAATTGAAGTTTTCTAAGTCTCACCCAAACAGCCCACCATTTTCTAATGACGATATCTCAGCAATTAATGGTCCGATTTTCAATGTTAATACATAAAACATTCGTGAAATTTTCCGATCATTTCGAAAAAAATATTTTGATTTTTTTTAAATCAAGACTAACATTTTAAAAGGGCCAAACATTGAATATTACGCCCATTATTGTATCGTCACACCCAAAGTTAAAGAACGAGGGGATAGCCCTCACGAAAAGAAACGTGAGGAAAGTACTATTTTGCGAGAGTAAAGACCTCTCGCGTGTTCATTCGTTCATTGATACAGTACATCCTATTGAGTGGCTTATATGGACAAATGACCGCCACTTAGTCACCGAACCATGGTACGGTAAAGGCACGGTTCAATATGCCGAAGGTCTTGGGTTCGAGTCTCGGTACCGGTACTTTTTTTTATGGATGAACTTTTTTTGAAGATGAACACATGAGTAAAGTACTATCGGTAATTTCGGGATTTATCCTCTCCGTCCGCACACAGTACCATTTTACTACCGAATCGTGCTCTTTATCCTCTCGTATCACGATGCCCAGTTATGGGTGCACAAATTGGACCTTATCAAGACACCTTAGGAAGACAATAAACTGTCACTGAATCCGCTTTGTAAATGCCGGCCCCGATACTCTTCACGGGTGTTCCCCTCAGGAACAGGGAAAAATTTATTTTTTACTTACTTCTGAATATTTGCCGATTCAAACTGTGAACTTGTACAGTTAAACATATTTTCAGAACATGGGGAATTATTTATAAATTTTACAAATTTCTGATAGAAGCAAAAGTGAATGATGTAAAAGCATTTTGTGTGATTTTGTTATGGCTTTATTGTCTTCATCATAAACTACAACTTTGAGAAAGAAACCAAATCGATCAGAAAATCCTTTCCCAAGGTTGGGGAATAGCATCTAATTCCAGCGCGCCTCAAATGTTGCCATATCAGCACTTTGACATTCAATTACAGCTCATTTAAAGCGTTTTCATCTGAAATCGAGTGATAATTATCTCAATAAGATGTGAGCAAGCAAGTTTCTATCAAAAAATTGGCAAAATTAGTTGTTTGAATAGTGAAAATCAGCATATTGGATGTAGTTAGGAGCGAGTGCGTATCCTGCGAAACATACGAGAATTCCCCTATTGATTTTCGAATATTCACATAACATTTTTGTTTGGTTAGCACAACAGTTATTTTTTCAACCAAATACAAAAATATTGAAATTATAATTTCATGAAATCGGACGATTTAGTGAAAAACTGCTCCAGACTTTAACGAAATGGACCAAGCCATACAGGTAATCCTTATCAATCCAGCTCATCGAATTCTACAAAATGTTAATTTTCAACCAATATGTCTTAAGATGTTGTCAATATAGGGTCAGTTTCACGTGGTTATCTACACTATAAATTTGAAATAAGTTGTTTTTCAGTAAGCTTGCAGTTAGTAGTCTGTTATGTATAGTTTTGAAAACGGACGTTCAAGTCCGCTCCAAACTCACTTTTACTTTATCTAACAACAAAGTTACGATCGTAGCACACCTGTTACCAGTCCATTAGTGAATCCTCAAATCACAGCCTACTCCGTCACATCCCACCAGGTCGTGCGATGATCCAATCTCTTATCATAGCATTGTGTCCCCAAACAGTGTCACCCGCTAGTCGGACATAACCCCAAAAACTAATCGTGGCTGCCACCAACCGAAGAAGCCACCAAACCGTGTGCGCAGACCTCCCCGACGGCTGTCGAATGTCCGCGGTTTGGAATATGAATGAGTGGAAAGTACCGCCCTAAGTCGAGTCGCTCAAGTGGGATGCGCCGTCGGGCGTATCGTTTACAATTTAATAAAACGTCAAAAACGGTGCGTTCAACGGAATCCTTTGCCTCACATCTCTTTCTCTCGAAGGTTGGTTTAAGAGTCAATTTTGTACTGTTAAGAGTGAGTGAATTATTAATTAGGAGGTGGACGGAAAAGTGGTGTGTGTAATTGCGGTACTTTCGAGGCAACAAACGTGACACAAACCGAGCCTAACGAGCAGCTTCGGAGCAGACGGGTTATGAATTATAGAAATTGGTAATGGAGAACCCGTGGACTCTGTTGGTTGGGTTGAAAAACGAAAGGCCGCCGTCCGTGATCCGGACTCTCTTGAGGTGCGTCGTCCAAATCTCGCCTCACGTAAGAGCGTCACAATGTCAATCATGCAATTTTTGTTATCAGCAAGAATCGGAAATTAATAAAATTGCCCAATTAGTGGGTGAAACATCGACCACTCCTCGTGGTTATCAACTTAACAAAAAATAACAAGCTCGTTTTCGGTTTCACAGGTTGAATAAATTGTCAAGGCCGAACCACCTGAAAGTTCGCCTGTAATCGGAGACAGTTCATTAGTCTTTGATTACGACGCCATCAATCATGAGTTCATTCGTACGAACGAACGTGCGACGACGACGACAACGCGATTTTGCTGTTTTGGCGAACTGCTTAAAAAAAATGTTTGCAAAGCCCTCTGGGAATCACCCAAGTTGGTGCACGTTTGAAAACACAAAACCTTTGGTCGTAACCGGGTGTTGAGTACGCTGTTTGCTTGGTTCTTCTGAAGAGTTACTCAACCTTTGGAGGTGATAACGGGTTGTAGTGGGTCGGGGACATTTAGCTGATAACGATATTATGTAATGGTTAGCTCTGAAGTTAAAAGGAACACAATTTGACAGCAATCACAATTTATTGTTGAAAATATTCTCAATTGTTTGAATTGGACCTGGAACAAGCTTAGCATATTTCTGATTTTTTAACGCTACGAAATTATCGTCTCATGGCAGTGTTTCCAGAATTATTCGTTTATTTAAATATTTAATAATTAATACATGAACTTGCCATGTCCTCTAACAATCTTGCTAGAATGCCAATGTGTTACAGCAGGGTTGGCAGAAATGCTGAAACATGAATCCAATAACAAGTTTATTTGAGTTTAATTCAATTCGTCATGACCGAATGTCCAGAGTCAGAGGTATTAAAAACACCCAAAAAGCAAAACCTGAAAATTTGGTTTTTTGGACCTTTTCAAAAAAAAACTCCAGATCTCTATGTATTCCTGTACAATTGGGTACTAAAGTCCTATGTCACTTTTTATGTACAACAGTAAAAAACACGATTAAAAACCATTTCTGATCACTTTTTTCATTTTAATGCAAAAATTTTTTTTGACAAGACAACATTTTTTCGATGGATCAACTATGGTCCCCTTGGAACGAGCTGTCAAGTAGGAGCTTTTCTGTCAAGAAGGACCGCGAGGTTAATTTTTCAAAATTGATTTAAAAATCCATTTTAAACTCTTTGTGCTCGTACAAAGGGTCATTGTACTCAGAAAAATAAGCTTTATCGCTGTAAACAATAATATCAACAATCTAAGCTTCATTTTAGGACCCAATTATGAGTAAATACTGAACTACTATCATTTTTAAAATAATTAAAAAAATAATAATAAATAAATAAATAAATAAATAATTTCAAATGAGAAGATTTAAACAAAGAGGATTGTGTTTGGTTTTCATTTGACTTTATAATTATTAAAAAAAAATACTTGTGACAACTCTCCTATCAAGGGAAGTTAAGCTTGTATGAACGTTTGGAATTTCCGATTCTGTGACAGTCACAAAAGCTTGGAATAAGTCAAAACGATCATTCCTTTCCTTTCGTAAGGCTCAGCTATTCCGGGAATTTCACCGTGACTCGCGAATCATTTGAGTCAGTATTGCTGCGAAGTCAGCGGTGGCTGGTGGCACAGGTGGCTTACCTTCAGTGGTGTGAAAATTGCCTCTCCTCGATCATCATCAAAAACTGTGAATTCAAATATTTGTTTTCAGGTTAACGAAATAAAATGCAAAATTTGTCATACATCATTTTCCGCAAATAAATTGGTTAATTTTGTAAAATTTGGCATCACTGCACCTTGCCGACCTTCATCGGCCATGACGACGACTCCGACGCTCAAAACTGTGCCGTCCTTCCCGGGAGGGCTGTGAGTTTGCTTATTTTTCCAACGAAAAAACAAAGAATACAACCGGTTTTATTCTCCCCTCGCATGATAAGTGAGCAAACCGCCGACTATCAGCTTAATTGATCGTACACACACATTGAGGCAGCGAGGGGCTTCATTTGCATCAAAGTTGACCGTGGTCGATCCTCCTTCTTGAAGGCGCAAGCGCGCGCTGGAGAATCCTACTGACATCATGGGTTATATTTAAAAGTGGTGGGGATGCGTTGTTTGCGTTGAAGAGGCTTAAGGTTTTGCTACTTGGTAGACTTTGAATCGTCGGTTGTTATCAGCTGAGAAACTTTCTTTGAAATGAGTGTTTGCCGATCTTTACTTTTAAAGAAAAGAATATGAAATTTCCAAGAATAAAAAAAGGAGACTTGAAAAATTGATTTTGAGATTTGAAGATTATCGTTAATATCTTTAAGACTTGATGACTTGAAGTCATAAATACTTGAAATCATAAAGACTTGAAGTCATAAAGACTTGAAGTCATCTGACTGGAAGTCATAAAGACTTGAAGTCATAAAGACTTAAAGTTCTTAAGGATTCAATAAAAGACTTGAAATCATGAAGACTTGGACACTCGCATTGTTGATGACTTGAAGTCTTGAAGACTAAATTTTAAAGATTTGGAAACTGAAGACTTGACTTGTGGACTCATTGATGTATAGAACCTGAAATTAGGTTACATTTATTACAGTAATTTCCGTTCGAACAACCAATCAATCCACTATGCTCAGAAAAGACAACAAACTCAATAAAGATACCCCCGGAATCGTCAAGTTGAGTAACCCCACGACTCCAGAAGCTCGCGTATCATAACACATTTCTAGATTGAACTCAATTAGCTAAATTGGTTTCCTCTCGTATCTTCCCGCAGGTCCGCAACCATGAACTGACCGTCACACCTCGTCCAATCGAAATGAGCGTCGCCAAACCCGAGGGCTTTGCCACGATCCGGACCCGCGGCCTATCGCGCAGCACCAGCCGGTCCGAACAGTTGGCCGGCAATGTCGTCGTAGTGCCGAATCGCCGCCAATCGGCGTCGGCTTCGATGAAATCCGCCGACTCCGGACCGCTGTACGAGAACGCGTACAAGAGTTCGTCCGCGGCGTTGATCTGCGTTCCGCCGCCGGTTCCACCGCGGACCAGCTCGGAACTGTCGTCCTCCAAGCAAGAGCAGAAGGAGAATAGGCATGAAGATGACGATGTGTTTTGTACGGCTGGGTTGACGTACGAGACGTTCAAGCCGGTGAAGAGTCCCTCGATCAAGGAGGACATGGACGACTACGTGAGTCTGGTGCAATCGTCGGAATGCATTGACCGCTTGAACTACGACTTTGAACTGCCCCCGCTGAAGAGTCCGCAGTACATCACCGAGCTCAAGTTCATCCAGTCGAAGGCCATGGATAACGGGAGTCTGTTTTCGCGGCCGGAGAGTCCTCCGTACGGCAAGATCCGAACCAGCTATCGATCGTCAACTCCGGAGAGTGTCGACAACTGCTCGTCCGGCTCGTCCACGTACTCCAACTCGCTGGCCAGTGGGAAAACGAGCAGCTTGAGCGGGTTCATACTTTCAGAGGAACCCGTCAAGACGGGCAAGTCGGCGACCTTGCAGTACCGCAAATCCTACTCCAACTCTCGGTCGGAGATCATCTACGAAGAACCAAAGAAGCTGCTGCTGCTCGGTTCCGCTGGCCAGTCGAGCGACACCGACTCCGGGTACGACGGCAGTCAGAGCAATAGCTACCTTAAAGCGCACAAGAGTGCCGAACTGCTGAACGGCCCCCAGCCGGCGTCAATTGCCGATCCGACGGTCGGTCGACCAAAGCTTACGCGAGGATACTCCACGTTGGGACATCCGCGGGATGTTCGCATTGCTGGAAACGGTTATCCCGTGGCCCCGGCCCGGACGTCGTCCGCGGCGGGCGAAAGCAAGTCGACCTCCTCGTTGAACGAGGTCGCCGCCTCCGCCGCCGTCGGAAAGCAACCTGAGCAACTGCTGGACCACAAGGTCGGCAGCCTGACAACTCTCCGGAGTAAGCCGATTATTCCGTGGTACGAGTTGGCCATCCGGAAGGATCACCGCCAGAGCTGCCCACCGCTGCAGGTAAGAGTCGTTACGTGATTTTCGAATGTTCCCCACTGCTTCAAATGTAAACATAAAACGGAAAATTTGCCGCTGTCAAACTCAGCGATCCCAAACGAATGCACCAAATGTTCAAGCAAAAACATGACACTTTTGTTTGTGTCAAATGAAGATTTAGCGCGTTTTGTGAGTTTCAGATCTCTTTTAAAGCGACAACTCCAATCTCGCTCAGCATACCCGATCCGCTCAAGTGCACTTCATTGCGTGCAAAACATCTGTTTTGCTTAAGGCCTAGCAAACCTTCTGTTGCGCATCATAAATTTCTGCCTGCACACGCCGGTTTATTTTCGTCGATCCAAGCAGTCGTCGCGTAGCATTTTAATTTCTCTGACAACCAACCGCAATCGAAGTCGTCGAATTAACATTCTACGAGTGCGGCACTCACTTAATGTCACGCGCGTTCAGGCGAACATCGTCTGCTAGATTTTTGCGCGATAATTGGCTGATTTGGAATTCACTGGGTTTTTTTTACGCTGGATTGAATTATTTATTGCTCTGGGATGAGACGGGGTGAATTCACCTGGGTGAAGGCTGCAACACAAAAGGTTGCTGATGTCGGATGTAAACAATGCACTGGAGGTGATGTTGTATTGTTATTCAGCTGATGAGTTGCTTTAAAGACTGTTAAGTGATTCTGCGATTAATCGTGCGATTAGTGGCGGTTATCGCGAGAAAGTTTTAGTATCTCTGCAGTTAACTTTACGCAGTAGGCCTGGCTGCTAGACCATTCCTGTAAAGCTGTCAAAACAAACACGTTCACCAAGGAATGTAGAATAGATAAGGTAAGGCAGATTTTCCAGCTGTCAAAACTAAATTTTTCACTTTTCTAAAAATCTCTCTGCAAAATCCGTTCTAGTGTTAACTATTTTTTGACAGCTGGAGAACCCCGGGAGCCTTGACCAAAGGGTCCCGCTTGACCTCGCAAACGTTTAGCGCCTCGCTCAAGTGTCAAGTTCCCCACTCTCCAAAACAAAACAAACCGTTGTCATCGCCACGGCAACCGTAATCCGGTTGCGGCGTTCCTCCTAATGAAGCATAATTAAGCGCGGTTAAAAGAGGCAGGTGCCTAACGTCACGCCATCTTGTTGTCGCCGACGTCGGTGATGCTCTTGAGACCGGCGCGACTGACCAGCCGTATTTGGGTAGGCGTCAAAAACGCTAATGACTTGTAGCACGTAATTTGTGTGTGTGTGTGTGTTTGGATTGCGGACTGGACCGAGAGGTGAGGCCGGTTCGTTAAACAGAGCAGCAGTATCCAAGTTGGCGCTGGATGAACTTCAAGGGTCGGAGATCTATTTTGGGACGGGTCTCCCCTTGCGTGTCACGAAGTCACGAGACGGCATTACGCGCGAAACGGAGTAGGCCGTGCGGCGGCTCGTTGAAATGTTTACCGCCCTACAACTGTCAGACGCAGGGATGCATAACGGGACAGGGTGGTGACTTCAATAATTTTTTTTTATTTTTTTTCAAATATTTGATTTTAAAGGTAAATCGTATTCAAATCCAGATCATTTCGTCAAAGATCTTATGATAATAACTATCAAGAAGCAATTGACACCCTGTAAAACCGCCGGACGACAACATAAAGTGCAAAATGTAAATAAACATGATAGTTAATTAATGCAACATGTGATCAAGTGTATTTATAAGTGCAGTGGAAATGGTCCATTTTCGCCGCACCGCTCAAGCACTGCACTGTTACTTAATTAAGCAAACTGTCACAGCAGCCGGCCAAAACAACAACAACGCCAGCAGGCCATGATGGACTTTTACGAGCCCCAACATGGAATCTGAATTAGGTGCAAAAGGCGATGCCTACTGCGCACAGCGCTTGGAAAGTCGCCATTTTTGCTCCGGGAAAGAACCCCCGGTTCAGCTCCAAATAACCGGTCATATAACCTCAAAAAATACGACTCCCAGCATGGGAGTAAACACGAAAAGTCACGATCCTCAGCATAAATTGCTCCGAACGAGCAAGGCAAGAGCCATTCCGAGTTCCCCCAACCGCACCGCATTCGTAAGCCAAACAAACAAAGCCCTGTCATTTGGAACCTTTATCTTAATTCCAATAATTTGTGTGTTTGTTTTCTGAAAACATGATCTCCTAGAAGTCGAACCCCGCTGGAACTCTAGGGAGGGGCCGGCGATCGAATCGCCGAGAACCCTGCGCGGAACATATGTAAACAAAGCTCTCTGGAACCATCAGACTGACGGGAAAAGAATAACAATAAATTAAACACGCGCCCGTCGAATGAAAACAACATTCGGGGCTGTGCCCCACGGAACCAACGGAATGACCCTTTGTGTCCACAATTTGGACGTGACTGAATTATGGCCAATTAAACACACGCGGTTTGTTTACATGCTTGACAGCGCGGCGCGGTGCCGCAAACCGCAGCTGACGTGGCGTTCTTTTTTGACAGATTGACAGAAGTTTGACTAAATTGACAGAAGTTTGACAGATTGACAGCCCCACTGATGCGGTAGCACTTTTCCGACCCCCTGCTGCCTGTTGATCGTCGCCGGCAGACCCAGTTCGAGTGACATTACTTTTCCGTGACCATATTCAATTTCCCAAGAAGTACACTGTGCCCTGAAAGTTGTTGCTCGAGTTGCGCCAGATGTTATTTTTTCTACACCGCTTCTTCCTCCTCCTCCTCCTCCAACAAAGAAGGGCACATAAACATTACCGCCAGATTTACGAACGGCAAGCTCAATGTCAGGGCTGACAAGCCACCGGAGAAAGAAGTAAAAAATGAGCAGAACAAGCCTTACAATATTGCTTCTTTCTGCCGTTTCCTTTCTCACGATGCGTTACGCTTATCGGGGAAAAAAACCTTTTCAGCCTACTAGATCCGAGAGCTGTCAAACCGACGGCAGCTGGTTCTAGAGCAGTTGGCACCTTGTTAACGCCTGCTTGGATCCTCTGAAAAAAAAAAGAACAACAACAAAAATTGACAGGAAATCGAGTAACGTGAAGTTTCCGCTTCTTGCCAGTGTGGGGTCCAAACTTCAAAACTTCAAGGGTGGCTTTCCGCGAAAAAAAATCGCGCAAACCTTAAGCCGCGCCGATTAATTCAATGGAAATTAATGTGTTTTGAAAACACCGGCGACGTTTCAATTCGCGCTCGTGCGCGAATGACAAATGACAGCTGTGGCGGAGTTTGCCGACGGTGCTTTCTTTTGAAGCTGGCGCGATGTGAAAGTGCAACGCAGGGTGACCCAGAAGTGGCGGACTGCGTGTGATTTTTATCTTTTCAATTGTTTTGGAATCGACTTTTACGATTTGGAATTGCTGCACGGAATGAGATGTGGTAGTAGATAAAATGAACTGTAAACAAAAGAAAAGTTGATTGCGTTTGTTATTCTGAGCGAGTTACGGTGAACCTAAAAAAACAACAACAATTCTCATTGACGATCGCAGTAAAAAACAACTTTTGATAACGGCCACCCACAAAGGCCATTATCGAAGCTGCGACTTAAGCACAGTAAGTCACCGCCTTAATCCAGCAGTAACTTGCACCTTAAGACCCCCGCGTAAAACCTACTAGAAAAAATGGCGACAAACTTGTTTTCTGCCCCCATTGTTGCTTTTGTTGACACCGATATTGTATTAACACGTTAAGTGCAACTTGCGCAAAAAGAAAGAAACAAACTTAATACAAATTGATGGACCCATTTTTGAGATAACCTTCGACGGGGCACTTTTAAAAACTCGCAAAATGTGAATTTTATGGTTGACACTTGGGAGACCTTTTCGGAAAAGGAATCTTTCCTACGTTAACCTACAATTGACAGTCTTGTTTTTGTATGTTTACATGGCAGCTGCGGATTTTTTTTTTTTTGCACCAGTTCTGCTAGTCTTTCTAGCAAAAGTTTTTTTTTTGTCATGCGATTTCCAGCTGGTTATTTCTTGCCTAACTGCCCGATATGTCATCCAACATATTTTGCAGGGACTGTGACAGCTCGAGCTCGATCATTGTTTGCATCAGGACAGTGTGTGTGTGTGTGTTGGTAATTTTTTAGTTGAATTATATTTTTTTCACTTGGCCTAGAGCCTTATACGATTATAAAAATGAGATAATTAGAAATAAAATAATGTTATATTAATGAATGTTAAGTTCCATGCTTTTACTAAGATTTTTTTTTTGAAAATCTAGTAAGTTTCAAAGCCTAAATATGTGCTCAAAATTGTTCACAAAATACTGTATTTTTTCGAGAAAAAAACTCCAATTTTCATAATTTTCAATATGGGTTTCAAATGAAGCGATATTTTGTATGTTTTTTTTAACTTTATTGAAGTATTTTTGTATAAAACTAATTTTTTTACAAAATACCGTATTTTTTCGAAAGTACTCGAATTTTCATAATTTGCAATATGGGCTTGATGCCGAATAGACATTTTGTATGCTTTTTCAATTTATCAGTTTTTATTTTGGAAAATACCATAATTTTTACAAATTACTGTATTTCTTCAAAAATACTCAAATTTTCGTATTTTTCCGAAAAAACTAAATTTTCAATTTTTTTTTTCACTTTATTGAAGTTTTTTTTGTAAAAAGTATTTATGTAAAATGCTAAAATTTTCACAAAATACCGTATTTTTTCGAAAGTACTCGAATTTTTATAATTTGCAATTTTGGCATCAAACGAATTGAAATTCTGTATGCTTTTTTTCAATTTATCAGTTTTTTTTACAAATTACAGTATTTCTTCGAAAATACTCAAATTTTCACAATTTACATTATGGGTATCAAACAATTGAAATTTCGTTTGTTTTTTTTCAATTTATTAGAGTTTTTGTAAAATACTTAAATTTTCACAAATTACCGTATTTTTTCGAACCAATTTAAATTTCAAATTTTGCAATGTGGGAATCAATTTTGCATGCTTTTTCACCTACTAGAATTTTTTTTTGGAAAATACTAAAATTTTCAAAAAATGCGATATTTTCCGAAAACATTCATATTTTTAAAATACGCAATATGGGTATTGAGCAAAATTTTGCATGCTTTAAACACACTTTTAAATTGTATATGCTTCATATCATACACAATTTTGCATTGTTTGATACTCATATTGCAAAATTTGAAAATCTGAGCTTTTCGAATAATACGGTATTTTATGAAAATTTTAGTTTTTTCCAAAAAAAAAAAAACCTTAATAAACCAAAAAGGCAAACCAAATTTCTGTCGTTATCGTTATCGAGCCTTGATAGTTTTATCGTTAACAACCTCGATAATTTGACAGTTCTGCGCAGTGTTGCCAGAGCCACGGAAATAGATTTTTTTTTAATTTTGTTATTATCTAATTATTTAAATACTGTATTTCAACATCATTACAATTAAATTTTCAGAAAATTGCATTTAAATTAAGTTTGCAGTTTTTTTTTAAATTGATTCATTATGAAAACGTTGTTCGTCAAAATTAGGCAAATAATTTCGTTTTGTTCAGAGCAAACTTGATCAACCTAAAATTACAAGCAAATCAACATTAATCCACTTTGTCCACCCTAAATGGCACTCCTCTTTGAGAAGCCACCTACAAAATGTTTCGCGCACTGCTTTCCCAACTTATTTTCGTAAGGCAGTGCACCCTAACTGTAAAATAAAAGTCTTGTTAAGCAGTGCAATTTGACACGGTTGTTGCGTAAGTACAAGCTCAAAGAAAAACAAGAACAAGTGCAACAAGAAGTTGCAGAGAATTGGGGTGAAACAGGTGAATAAATCCATGTTTTTTTGTAGTTGCTTGAGCTTTTTCTCTAGAGGGGACTGAATTAGTATCAAATTTCAAAGGAAGTGAACTACACCAAAAACAAGACCAAGAGAGGCACGCTGCTTGAAGATTGGACTACTTGGATGGTTATTTTTATGACAAGGGCGCTCTCGACTTTTGAAGTAGGCGATGCGTTCATAAGTGGATTTTCTGGGAGGAACGGAAGTGGCCGTGCAGGGTTGCCAGATTTTCCGTGGCAAGACCTACTGCGATGCTCATTAAATTGTTTGCTTTCCAATCGCGCAGCGATCATTTGGGAGAATATTTCAATTAGCCCAAACGGGGCAATTTGAAAGTAAACGAACACCTGGTCATTAATGCTGCTAGTTGGTGAGATCGCAAAGTTCGATTAGTGCAAGTGCGTGCACACGTACAAATTGAGCTATCGACAGCTAGACGCGATCCCCTTAGCTGACTGGTAACAACAAATCGCCAGTCCTGTTCGAGAACAAGATCACGCCAAAGTGATACCATAAATTACCGTCTGGCAACACCGAAAGACGCAAGTCCTGGGCGGGAAATTAAACTGAACACGTTGGTGTAACTTTTCGATAAGTAACCTGATTTGCACTTGAATGTCCCCAAAATTTTGCTCGGATTTTTTTCCGTGTATGAAATTTGACAGTTCTGCGCAGTGTTGCCAGAGGCACGGAATTATTTTTTTTTAAATAATTTAAATTCAGCTCATTTAAGTGCCAAACCAAGCAAATTGAATCTTACCCAGCCATCACACACATTGTACGAGCAGTGCTCGAACACGTTGGCCGGCGCAAGTCACAAGATGAGATAATTTCACGGTGACGATACCGGGGGATATTGGTTCCGCCCTCGTCGCCCGAACCAACTTAAGCCGCTCTGCCACAGATGGCTAACGGGAACGAAGCAATCGCAGATGGTTGCAAAAGGTCTGAAAGGAAAAGTTATTGACGGACGCTGGTTGAGCTTTGAGGTTGCGAGGTTCAAGAAGATCGTTGCCTTCGCCCCCCTCTGCGATTAGCCGTAAATCTACGATTCTATTAGCAATAAAGCCACCCCGAGAGGTCACTGCCACGGGACGTGGTTGATTTGTGGTGCGGTGAGCGATCGGAATTGAATTTCTTGCGGTTGTTTACCGCGTGCTTTCCCTCGGTTTGACGTTTTAGTCTCAACTGGTTTGGCAACACTGCAAATAAAATGCAATTTTCTGTCAAATTTGACATTTTGTTGCACTGAAAAAAGTCTTTCATTTTTTTAATGCATTTAAACTGTCAAACTGACCGCACTTCGCAAAGGGCGTATCGCGTCCAATCTGCGCGCAACCGCGCGCGTGTCACTTTCCATTTGCAGCATTCCGAATCAATTTTCCCCGCGGTCGAGACTCCGTGGTGATCGGAAAATGGACACAGATTAGCGTCGGGTTTAGGCCGATAAATTAGTTTTGTGCAACTTTCGCCAATTTTCTTCAAAACAAACGAAACGCCAGAAATCGCAGCAATCTGTGCTCGCGCCCAAATCCTAAGCGATGTTTGGCACACGGAAGTGATACCAGGAAGAAAGCAAACTTTGCCGAATGAATGCTATCACGATCCATGCAGCGTTTAGTCGCGCTCGTTGACTAGCGAAATTGGCGTGACTAGCTCAAGATAATGGCGTTTCGATTTCGAAATTGGCGAAAAATCCACCTTAAACGCGCGCGCGCGGATAGCCCCTTTCGTTACGTCAACCCAAGCTGTCAGCGGCTCCGTTATCTTATCGAGAAAAGAGCTTCCCGCAGCAGTTACCGATACTTATCTGTCGATTCGTTCGATTATGATCTACCACCATGTTTATCACGTGTCGTAAGCGTAATTTAATCGAAAAATCCGAAACTCGACCCGCGTTCGTCAAAGGGCGCAACTGTCAAAACATTCAACCGGAACATTAATCCTGGCGACCCGCAGCGCGTCGCAGCAGGCGCTGACGCGGCCACGACGTAGTCGAGTTAGCTCGTTATGTCATTTCTATGCGCTGATAAATGGCCCTTTCGGAAAGCCGTAATTACTCGTTTCCGCGTGCGCCTTACGTCAGCCGCCATCTTATCAGCGAACGACTGATTGACAGCTGTTTTTTTTTCCAAAACAGTGATTGGACGCGAATCGCCCAAACATTCTGCGACGTGCAGTCTGGCACAGACTTCGTTTCACTCGCTTTTATCATCTAGTCGAGAATCTGTGTCAGGCCGTCCCGATTCAGCCGATTCAACCTGGAGCGCTGTTGTATGCAAATGCACTGTGACACTCCTTCCCTTTTCAGGTCTCTTTTTCCAGCTTGACTTACTTTTGAAAGGCCCTTTTTATTACGCCGTGAGTAGATCACAGCTTGCCATGTGCAATTTGTGGTGGGGCTTTGTTTGCTCAAGCTAGAACCCCACATCTGGATCGCAGCCTGCTGGGATCTGAATGGAGGTCGGATTGAGGTTAGGTTCTTGTTTACTATTCCGTGCCTACTAGATTGAATTCTATTCAATACGGTAAACGTCAGCTGCCCGCAGACGTATTTCCAGGTTAATCACTCGCGATAATTGCCCATCGGTCTTAATTGTCACCCTGTGTCCAAAGTTGGAGACGCGCAAGATAAGTCGTAAACCGTCTAGACCTGACGCTGATGATGGCAACACTTTCCGAGCCGTCAGCGCGTCAATTATGGGCCCGTCTGGCGGTAATTACGGCTAACTGCAGATCTTTGCAAGCGTCATAGACAAATTTGTTTAGACTCGGTCGGTCTTATCGTGGCCTTCTTGGATTGTCAAAACCGTTGGGCCAAGTCCACCTTAAGCAAATTTGCTCACCCGTTCCAGTCAACGCCTGCTGTTTGTCCAGTTGTGTTTGCACTTGGCCGCGCACATCTCGAGCACTTTGAGGCGCTGTCGCGTTTTTTTCGGGCACTTTCGTGATGTTTATCTGGCTGGCACCTTCTCTCGCCGTCCAAAAAAGGGCAACAATGCCGGAAGTGCGCAGAATGGGTACATTTGTTCAATTGCCACCCACCTTCAAGTGGCTTAAGCGCGCTGTCAGTTGGGGTGATCTGTCAAACGTTTTTCTAAGAGGATTTATGGCGGCGAGTGTGCCGCCTATAAATCAAAAATGGCAACAAGCGCATTTTGCGTCAAACGAATGTGCCAGCCGCGCCGGGAGAAATGATAGCGGTGCCCGCAGGGTAATTAATAATAGCTTTTAGACGCTAGGTAATAAGCTCCAGCTCACGTGGTCTGGGCTTAAGGAGATGTTTGTTTTCCAAGCGGACAGACAACCGGCGCAAATCCTTGTCCAGCGGCACTGACAAATCGCGCCCAAGTGAGCAAATATTATGGCCATGTAGACGAACACGGAAAAGTGCGGAACCCGGAATTGTCCGATCTTGCTAGCTGGTTGGTGCTAATTGGTTCCCAAATTCCTTCAAAAATGAATATTTAATCTGCTGAAATTTGTCCGGTGAAGAAAAAATTGTTTGGCAAGCCTTGATGATTTTAGCAACACGTCACCAAATGTCATTTTAGTTTGACGTCTCGCCACTGCAATCGGTAGCGCATTTTTGTTTTTATTTGTTTGACGATTAAAAAAGCAAAAAAGTGATAAGAAAATCACTGTTTACTGATTCAAAAATATATTTCTGAGCAGAGCTGACAGTGGATTCTTGTTGCAAAACTGGATTTGGACTTGAAGTCACTAAATCTTCAGAAGATGGAAGAGTAGCATTACCTGACTTTGTCTGTATTTTAATTAGAGTAAATAAAAAATCTGGCATATTCTGAACTCTGAAGCGCTGTCCCAATCTTCTTTCAAACTTCATTTTTTTCACGAAGTTCTTAGAAACATTTGTTCGAAAATATATTTCAAAGAATTAAACAGTAAATCTGGCAACCTTCTTGAAGACAACTGCTGATTTTAGCAACACGACACAAATGCCACTTGGTTCCACTTCTCACCACCCCAACCTGTGGCGCTGCTGTAACTGAAGAGAATTGAATTTTGCCTTCCACATTTTATTTAAATTCCAAGAAAATCCGAATAAAACGTGTTTCCAACGAATCAGGTTCATAACCTTTCGTTCCCGAAAACCAAAAAAAAAATCACGCCATTCTAGCAGAGATAACGTCACAGACCAGTCACGGAGTGTCATCAATATTCCGCTGAGCGCGTCTCATTCGATTCGGCTTGAGTTTGTAACGGCTATTTGGGTGCGAAAACCCCTTCACAAAAAAGAAACACCAAATCGGCAAAAAGAACACCAAACAGGAAGTTGTTCGAAAAAAAAGCCAAACCCAAACAAACTCTTTGTTGAGTGGTAGGGTAAATTTGGATAAAACTCGCAGAGTTGAATGCCTTGCGTCCACAATGGACGCCGTCACCCTAACAACCTAACCTGCAAATAAAAAGTCGTTTCTTGTCAGGCACATATCAACCGTTCACCAATGGAGGGCGCGAAAAGGCAATTTTTGGTTTTATTTGGAATCGACTCATTTCGCGGTAAAGTGCGTCGTCTTTTTATTTGGGACGAACATGACTTTTCGATTTATTTGCATAGCAAACAACTTTGTTTGGAGCGATTTTTTCTAGGTTAGGGTAGAATTGGAGAACGGAGTAGGCTGCGATGCCAACTTCAAAACATCAAAACTAATCAGAAATTACTTATTGAAAATGGGTGATTTTACAGCAGCGTGTTAATCACTGTCTTATTACTTTTATCGTTGGAATTAACTTAACAAGCTATTCATTTCCTATTTGTTCAATTAGACACACAAAGTGTGCAGCCTTACTCCACGTGCAAACTCGTCAACATTCCTGCGTGATAGCATCAATTTCAGCGCAACCCGACGTCAACGAGCCGCCATTATTGGTCATCATCGAAGGTGGCTGTGCCTACTCCAGCCTGCCTACTTGATTTAATTGATGCTGACCTAGCAACGGCATGCTTTGATGATTTACCCGTTCGGATTCAATTTCCCACCAAGGTTGCTAATTTTATTGTGACAAGTTTATGACTAACGTCGTGAATTGTTTATCCAGCATACCTTATCGTAATTTATGGTTGCCCCCCTCGCAAGTAATGGACTGCTACCTGCGAAACACAAACAGCGCTTAAACACACGTGTTTACTTCTAACCTCCCCCCTCCCCTTCCTTAAGTATAAAGACTTTACCTGAGCTAAACTACCGCAATAATTGCGAGTTTCCCTATCCCAGATCTCACACTCCCTGTTTCAATAGTAATTATTGAATTTACTTGTTGTTCACGTGCACTGCGCAGCAAGTAGCGCACCAATTTCTTAATAAGTCCAACTTTATTACTTTATGACCATTAAACGGTCGCCCCACGAATGCCACCCAGGGTTGGAGATTCCGGGGCTGATATCGTCTGAATTCTGGCCTCGTTTATCATAAATCATTCCCAGCGCAGCATAAATTATACGCGACGTTTTTTTTGGGGAGGTTGATATTTCTTAGGGTGTCAACGGCGAAATGTCAAACAGATAGTAAAATTAGGGTGGTACTGGTAATTTAATTTGAAATAATGACGTTGGTTGAAAGATTTTTTTTGTTGAATGACAGTTCAAAAAGCACTCTAAATTCATATCAATCTGCCAGTCACACTAAAAATGTGTCGAAAATCATGATTTTTTTTTTTTTAAATTGTACACAAGAGCTGCTATTGCAGTGTTGCCAGATACCTGATTGAAATGATTAAACTGAATTTTGTTTTGAATTACATCGAAAAATTATTTTTTTTTTAAAGAAGCGGCCTTATGAATTTTTGAAAACATTTAATAAGGCCGTTGCAACCAATTTTCAAAGTTCCCTTCAAAGTTGGTCTGAAAATCAAGGGGCAAAAAAATATTTTTCCAAGAAACTTCAAAGTTTCCATAAAAATAGAAGTCTTACCAACTAAATACAATCTAAACTGCATTTTTCTGCATTGATAATCATATTTAACATGTTCAGGCTTGTTTAAACATGTTTTGAATTTTTATGGAAATTCAATTTACAGCATCGCAAAAATTTTATTTTTTGTAAAAATTAAAATTTTGAGCAATAATTAGATATTTTTTTTTTATTATTTTGCACTTCCCCCCCCCCCCCCCCCCTCGACTTTGGTCAGAGTCGAGGGACATAAACTTAAAAATATTTGCAACGGCCTCATTTCAAAAACAATAAAAAAAAATCGAAAAAAGCGTGTAAAATCGAAATAGATAAGTTTTTTTATGAAATTTGGATTAAATGCATGATTTGTAGATGGTTCACATTTAGATTATTTTTTGTAGGAAAAATGTATTTTTTTTTTGAATTTAAAAAGGTTTCATTCTTGTTCATTCTACAATATATTTTTCTTCCATTTGAGAATAATCCATTGTAGAATTAACAAGAATGAAATATTTTTAAATTTGTAAAACAATTTTTTTCCTGCAAAAAAATAATCTAAGTGTGAACCATCTACAAATTATGCATTAAAGAAAAATTTCACCAAAAAACTTTTTGATTTTCGATTTTACACGCAATTTTTTTATTGTTTTTCAAATTATTAAATGTTTTCAAAAATTCACAAAGCCGTTGCAAATATTTTTCAAAATTAATGTATCTTGTACCAGTTGTACTCAAAAATTTAAAATTTCACAGAAATATTTAAATATTTTTAATGATTCAACCATGCTAAATGATTCGGTGCTGAAAAGTTCAACTTTTTAGCATTTGTTTTATAAAAGTGTTGCTATTCGATTCTGCTATTTTTGGTAGAGAAATGTAGACTGTTTTGTCGTTCATGAATTACAGGAAAAGTAAGTAGTTTCACGACGGAATTGTAAAAATCCTATTTTCAACACAGGAAAATGCATGTTATAATGTTTTCAGTTGGTTGCACTCTATTTTCATTAATTTTTTTTTAGTAATTCGAAACAATGTTTTGCTCTCAGATTTTTCGAGGCAATATTGAACTTTGAAAAATATTTGCAACGGCCTAAATTGAAAAACAGAAAAGAATAAATTGTGACTAAATCGAGTTTTTTTGTGATGAAAAGTAGAGAAACATCGGGACTGGCAACACCAGCCAGCAACAGTCAAGTGTTCGGAGCTCTTCAGACTTTTCGATTTTTTCGCCGTAATTTACCGTGATTACCCGCGAGTTTGCTGCTCCAGCATGCCAAGGGCCAGCCGTGGCCGAGGCAGTTCGAGTGCGGCCTCGAAAACCCGCGAAGTTCATCTACCGGCAGAGTGCAGAAAGGTAAACACAACAATGCCGCATCGACCGCCATCGCGCACGGGAGCGTGCCCGGTGACGTCACCGATCCTTCATTTTTACACGTGTCATACCGTCCACGTGAGTCCCCGGTACGGACGAGACAATCGACCCGGGCATCCGGAAGCACTTCCGGCCACCAGCAGCAGCAGCAGCAGTCCACCAGCACTACGACGACAACCACTTCCAACGTTCCCACCAGCAACGAATTTGAGATGCTGAGTGGAGATGAAAACAACACCGACAGTGACAGCAGCAGTGCTGGCGACGACGATGACGATGATGAACTTGCGCGCAAGCAAGAAAGCAGAAAAATGGTAACTCTCCGAAGGAACGACGACCACCTCCAATTTTTGTTTTGGATACGTTGGCTGACGATGTTGACGAGTTGCTTGAGGGACTCCAATATTGTCTCAAAATTAGCAAAACTTCTGTGCAAGTGATTACCCACAAAAAGCTGCATTTCGACTAAGTGGTGAAGAAGTTGAAGTTGCGAAACTTCAAATTCTTCACATTTGATCCTGCAGAGAAGGTCCCAGTGAAGATCGTCCTTCAGGGATATCCGGACCGCCCGATCTCCGACCTGGAAGAACACCTGACGGGTGTCAAGGTTAAGCCTCGAGAGATAAAGGTGCTCTCAAAATCGACTACGGTGACAGGTACGTACACCTTGTACCTCCTGTACTTCGATCGCGGATCCGTCAAAATCCAGGACCTACGGCGGATCAAAGCACTGGACGGCTTCTTTGTGACGTGGCGATTCTACACGAAGAATCCGGCCGACGCAGCCCAATGCCACCGCTGTCAGAAATTCGGACACGGCTCAAGAAACTGCAATCTCCCACCCCGGTGTGTAAGTGCGGTGAGACCCACTTCACCGAAAGGTGCAGTCTTCCGCGGAAAGACCAACTGGGGGAAAACGCCCAGTAGCACAAAGCACGTGTCAAGTGCGCCAATTGTGGTGGAAACCACACGGCGAATTTCCGTGGCTGTGCCGCGCGGAAAAAGTACATCGAGGAGCAGGACAAGAAGAAGAAAGCGCCAGCGTCCCGCAAACCTCCGAAGACTTCGAGCTCGACCGCTGCAGCAGCTGGCAACAGACGTAATTTTTGGAAAACTAATAACTTTTTCAATCATCTAAAAGTTTCAAATTTGATTTCAAATTTCTGCTATCGAAATTGTGCTAATGGTCGAAGTTTTTAAAATACTTTGAGAAATTCCTGACAGCTAAAAATCTTGATATTGAACATTTTGGTTTTGCTGCTTGAATTTTATTTGCCGCCAAGAAAAGTGTAAACAAAAACTGTATTGAAAACTATTACGCTTCGATACAAGTGCCGAAAATTTAAAATTTCAGCACTCAAATCGATGCTGAGAAGAACTTTTCAGAACTGTTATATTTGGCGATGAAAAGTAGACACGAATGTTAGGAAAAGTAAGTCGTTGCGAAACTTGGAAAAAAAGTTTTTAATAAATTTGGAGAACATAGTCCAATAGATCACAATTTGAAAAAAATATAAATCCATAAAATTTTCACTCAAAAATGAAATCTTTAAAACTTGATTAAACACCACCCTAATGTGACATTAACCTGCCGTAGCATCCAAGTAGCCAAAAAAAGGCGGCCTCACCTCACCGCCAACTTGGTCGACAATAAATTTTACTTCCAGCTCGATATGCAGCGCCACCTCCCAACCAACCAAACCATCCAAGTAGCCACACCACACGACACGAAACTCCACACGCAGATACTAGATCGACGATGGCTACTGCGATCGATTTGAGTTTTTTTTTATATTTTTTTTCGGGGAGGTCCGTCAATCATCACACTATTCAAATATGGTGAATTTGATGAAGTTTGGGCACTTCCTCGTGTTTGTGATTAATGAGTTTTGATGTTTAATTTAAGACTTGCGCAACTAGATGTTATTGATATTGGAAAATTTTGATTAATTCAACTCCTCTTTTTTTCTCGCTTCCCTATTTCTATTGCAGGCCCACGTCGTAGCCGCTTTCGAGCAAAGTTTGGTCAACGTGTCGCAAAAGCTGCAGAAATTGAACGTTTCCAACGATGCAAAGGTAACAAAAATTTCTTGAAAAAAAATTGAGTTTGACTCTAATTTTGATTTTTTAAGGACAACGAATTGCAAGAGATGAGACAAACCATCGAGCTTCTTCGCCAGCAATCGGCTGGAATAGCTGCCACCCAACTTTTAGCACTAAGTAGTAATGGAAGTGGGGTTAGTAATACTTAACTTAAGTCACTAAACTCTAGGTTTTAACTCAAAATTCTCCTTCACCAGAATCCACCCCCGAAACCTCCCAAAGCCGGCGAAATGAAGCGCCACCACAGCACGGATTCGGTCATCAGTCCGGCTACGTCATCGATGGTCAACCCCCAAACAGCACCGGCTCCGGCACCGCCGGTGGCCAAACCGAAGAAGAAAAGTGGCCTCCGTCACTCGTTAACGAGGGCCTTTTCGCGTTCCAGCAAAAGCTCCAAACAGAGCCGGCCCGTCAGCCAAAGCTCGAGTCCGGACGTGGAGATGAAGCCGCTCACGAAGTCGACGTCTTCGCTGGCCGGGCCGGCGTATCCCGGCAGCAGGGAGGACGTTTGCGTTTCGGCCCAGTCGTTCCACAATTACAGGCCGGTTTCGCCGGCCAACAGCAACACACCGGACTCGATTAGTTCGATTGGTAAGTTGAACGAAGATTTGTTAAGAGATGAGAATGAGATGAGAATGAGATGAGAATGAGATGAGAATGAGATGAGAATGAGATGAGAATGAGATGAGAATGAGATGAGAATGAGATGAGAATGAAATGAGAATGAGATGATAATGAGATGATAATGAGATGAGAATGAGATGAGAATGAGATGAGAATGAGATGAGAATGAGATGAGAATGAGATGAGAATGAGATGAGAATGAGATGAGAATGAGATGAGAATGAGATGAGAATGAGATGAGAATGAGATGAGAATGAGATGAGAATGAGATGAGAATGAGATGAGAATGAGATGAGAATGAGATGAGAATGAGATGAGAATGAGATGAGAATGAGATAAGAATGAGATGAGAATGAGATGAGAATGAGATGAGAATGAGATGAGAATGAGATGAGAATGAGATGAGATGAGAATGAGATGAGAATGAGATGAGAATGAGATGAGAATGAGATGAGAATGAGATGAGAATGAGATGAGAATGAGATGAGGCGACGTAAACTTTGAAAAATATTTGCAACGGCCTTATGCTATTTTAGAAAAAAGTTAAATAATACTCATTTCCTTTTTCATTCTAGGCGACCCCCCAACGCACCCCTTCGACCTGGACGGCCCGCCGCCGGTCGTCGAACAGCTGGTCAAACAGTTGCGCGCCAAAGACTCCGTCCTCACGGACATCCGGCTGGAGGCCCTCACCACGGCGTCCCAGGTCGAGTGCCTCAAGGACACTGTCATGAAGATGCGCGCCGAGATGATGAACCTGAAGCAGAACAACGAACGACTGCAGCAGATCGTCACGCGGCGTTCGATGACCGGCTCCGATATGTCGTTGGGATCGACCAGTCCGACCAGTTCCGTCGGAGAGTTCCGGCGATACAGTGCCGCTGCGGATTATCTGAGCGGACGGCAGCAGTTGGATCTGCCGCTGGATCTGGACGAGGGCGAGGAGGAGGACAGTATTCCGCCGGCACCGGCGCCGGAGCCACTCCCCGAGCCGCTGAGTCCGGCATTTATTGCGGACATGTCGCCGTCGATCGAACGATCGCCCTTTGCGGACGAGATCATCGCGATCCAATCCGAATCGATGGTCGACAGCATCGAAGGCAAGAAGGTCGCAATCGCCGTCTACCTCGGCCAGATGGACCACTTTGGGCGGTACTTGGACGAAATGAACGAGCACGGCCACAAGGAGAACGGCAAGATCAAGCAGAACGAGTTCACGATCGCGTTCACGTACGTTTCGGCCAAGACGGGCTGGCAAGGCCTCGATTACATCGTCCGGCGAAGCTTCAAGGACTTCCTCGAGCGGGTGGACGCCGCCGGCAATCTCGGCCTATCGTCCGAATCGATCGCCAGCTATCACCTGGGTGAGGCCAAACGTGCCTACAACGTGCCCCTGCCGGAACTGCTCCCGTACGGGTACATCATCGGCAACGTGGACACGCTGTACATCTGCCTGCGCGGGGTCAGCAACGTCGCGCTGGACAACCTCATCATCAAGAACATGGTGCTGCGCTACAAGTCGTCGTCGGCGGTCATCACGAACCGACACGGTGGATCGGCGGATTCGATCGCGAACTGAGAGCAGTTGCTTTAAATATTTATGCTATTACTTAAAAAACGACGCAGAACGCGCATCGCTGGCGATTGCTGTTGAGATTTTTTGTACAGAATTGGAAAACGGCTAGCTAAAGTGTTTAACTTATCTTAAAATATCGTGCTATTTTTTTTTTGTTTTCTTGTCGAAGGTGTTTTGTAGCTATTTGTATTTAAAATCGTCCCGAAATGATGCCTTACAATAATTTAAAATAGATAGCAGTGTTTACACGTAATTCACGTTCTAGTTGAAATCTAATGAGGAATACGACGACGACGGTTTTTTGGTCGTTGCAATAGCCATGAAAGTTGGTACTCCGGTTTATGTTAGCAATAGTAATGAAATAAAGACACCGTTGAATAAACGTCAAATTAATCTATGTTGAGTTTTATTTATTCTGAAAGAAAATTTCAATTGATTAAACACTCTGCTTTGCTTTTCAAACACACTTTAACACAAAGATCTGCTTGGCAGCCCTGTGTACGGCATGACTACTCTTACGTTTTAACCAACTACACGCGAAATAATCAAGATATTTGAAACAACTGCTTTAGTCGTTAAGTGAACGTAGATATTAGCCCGGGTCAAAAAAAAAATGCTCAAATCAAAAAGTATATGAGAATGCCCGAAAGAGTACTCAAAATGGTGCCTCCAGCCCAAATGTCAGCCCATTTGGTTGAAAATTTATTTAGTCAGATCAATCAGCCACCGCGTGGTAGGAGGGTATCTAAAAATTGGAGTTTAAAATGATATTTCGTCGCCATCGTGCTAACTTGTCGTACGTGCATTTTGGGCCAAATTGAGTTAAGAACGCCATTTTGTGCAGCTCACAAAGCTTCACCTTTTGACCTTCACAGATCCCCAAATTTCGATTTCAATCCTGAGATATTCAACAAAAACCGAAAAAACTCCGTGCATTTTTGTCACTTTACATATGAAAGTAGTTTCAATCTTGTCGTGCTATCTTGTCACTCCATGAAAATTGATGTAAGTGCGACAAAAGGCCAAAGGGATTTCAAGCCAGGAACGTCAGGATGCGTTTGTCGCACGTACAAGCTAGACTACCGTAAACATTTGTAATTATAACTTGGGACTCCAGCAACCAACTTCAACCAAACTTTGGGACAATGCACAGAATGGTGAGCCAAACAAAACGTGTTTGTTATTGTTTACATTGCGTGCTCTCGTATTTGAATATTCAAGGTCAAACATTAAAACGCGTTTTTCTCAGAAAAACGGCCTCTGATCGAGGCAGCCTTCTTAGTGTGCTTTGATTTATCCCTGTACATTTTGCTGGTACCATGAAAATTTCGACGACGCCGGAATGAATCTGCTTCTAGGCAAGATTAGGGGCCTCGGATCATCTTGCACCCTTCAGAGGAATTGTTTCCTAGACCATCCCCTTGGACCCCATGGTATGCAAAAGTCGTTAAATTGCAACGACAGACTTGTACAGAGCAATGTACCCAATTGCTCAAGTTTTACGGGTTAATTCCCATTTAAACTTGTTCCTGCTCAAGGCAAGCCAATTTTCAATCAAATGGGCTGAAATTTGGGCTGGAGGCCCCATTTTGAGTACTCTTTCGGGCAATCTCATATACTTTTTGATTTGAGCATTTATTTTTATTTTTATTTTTTGACCCGGGCTAGTAGATACACATCGTTAGATTTAAAAGAAGATTCATTTAGGTTTAAACGAAGAAATGCAAAAATCACAAACTAAATTTCGTTTGTTTTCACAAGGCGAAACGTTTTGTAAATAGAAACTCGAAACTTTGTTCTTGAACAAATGTTCTTTGTAAATAAACTTTTTTTTCGCTTTCCATAAACAACTGAAGCAGGACAAATAATTATCACTAATCACTAATTTTTTACCACCCCTGTTCACAAGATTGTCCCATAAGCATTTCTAAAACTTTTTAAGTAATGATGCAGTTTGATAAAAATCATGTCTTCTATCAGAAAAAAAAAACCTTAAAATATGTCATTTTTTGTTCCACAAAACCGAAAAAAATCGATTTTTTCACGAAATCGTATCCTTATGTTTGAGGCAAACTTGGGACATTCATGCGAATATGACCAATTTGCATCCACAATGTATCATCATAACTTTGTTTTGCATGTTTTTTTAACAACTGAAATAAATTTTACAATTTTCCACACCATGCTTTGGGACCCACTTGAAATTAATCTGAAAAAAATCCGAAAAAACAAGTGCATAACTTTGACATCATACCCACGCACAGACAATTACTAAGAATTTGATTATAAGTGCTTGAAAATAAGTCCAGGAGGAATATTATAGAATTTCCGAATTCCGGGCATTGATTTTGTTTGTAATATTTTTATTTGATCCTTATGACCAAAAAATAAGTCATTTTGTGTCATTGGTTCACCCATTCAAGTCTCCATGCAAATTTGGCAGCGGTTCATACAAAAATGAATCTCCTGAAGGAATTTTCTACACGACTAGGTGTTTTTTTTCGGCACGCGGAAATTATTTTTGCCAATTTTTAATTTATTTATTTTTCTTACAGAAAATCGCAATATTGAATATTAGGCCGAATTTAGTCCTGATTCCCAAATTTTCAAATTATTTTTTTGAGGAGATCAAAAATATCATTTTAAGCTGAGATATACTGCCGTTCTACGCATAATTGTCCCATGTCATTTTTGGACGATTTTGACTTTTTGACATTTTTAAGTTCAGTTTATCGTATACTTTTAGAAAAACACATAAAATCTAGTACTTTGTTCGTAAACTCATCAAAAACAACACCAAGTCTGTTTGTCCCATCGTTGCACTTCTACGCATAATTGTCCCGCCAAGTATTTTCTCTCATAGAATCATTAGTTTAACGAAGCATTTTGTCTTGTTTACTTATTGTATAGCAAGAGGATCATAAATAAGAGTGATAAACTACTAACTGGGGCGATTAGGGACACTTAGGGTTAATTGGGACCCTCGGGACAATTATGCGTAGAAACACAAAATAGATGCCCTTTATCAAAATTTTTGTAAAATACTTTTTAATAAAAAAAAAACAAATTTGTTTGTGTGAGATTTCAATTTTTCTCAAAAAAAAAAAAAAATAAAACGCGCATACATACACAATTTATTTCACAAAAATATGACACGGCTGCAACATTTTCAGCCGTACTTCTCTATGGCTTAAGGTTTCCGGGTTTTGTCTCGAAAAGTTCAAAAAAATCTCAAAAATTTAATGTTCGGAAATATTGTAATATTATAATACAATTTTACAAAAAAAAAAGTTATGAAAAAGTTGATCGTCGTTGATCATGGTCGTTCATGGTCACCCGCGACAGACACGGACGACGATACAAAGAGAAACGTAACTTTTCTCAGCATTTTTTTAATTGTCTCCCCTATCACTTTGTAGAACATTGTTACATTCTAAAAAATAGCCCTGCAAAGTTAGAAAAAACACGAAATCATGACGTTGTGGGTGGTGACTTCTTCGATGCGGTTGCGTAATTGTTGAACTGTAGATTTGAGTATCGATAAAAATATATTTCGAAATCTTAAAATGAAAAATTGTGTTCTAAATGAAAAATGACCCTTCTGGGTTAATGTAGATTCGTAAAGTACATTAAATCTCCCTTAAAATTACATGTTCCAAAAAATTTTACAGTCGACCCGAGCAGACGGAGATAACTTGGGAATAACATTTTTTGATATTTGAAAATACTAGGTCAATAACATTTTATGTTATTTATAACATGATTTGTTATTCGTCGTTATGATTTTTATGATTTTTGTTATTGGATCGTTATTGGAATAACAAACTAATAACATTTTAAGTTATTCTTCGAACAAATCTTTGTTATTATTTTTTGTTATTTTAACAACTAATCCGATCATCCCAATAACAGTTCGAGGTATTCTTCAATAACAAAAAATGTTATTCCAAAGTTGTGTTGGCTTTCCTCCAATGTCAGACCAATAACAAATTCTGTTATGATAACATTAACTGTTATTAAACCCTTATGCAAAATGAGTTTTTCAAGAAGATTCCATAACACTTTCTGTTATTTTAACAGTATTTGTTATTGAAATGACATGAATTTTGTTATTACCGTCTGCCTGGGGAGTAACGGAAAATGGCAGAGTTTTTAAAACTTTGTTTGTGTTTTTCGATGAAAAATACGTTTTTTCAGAATTCCGAGTGCGCCATCAAATCGGGCGTACAATTTTACATAAAAGTCCCTTTGACACCAAATTTCTATCTCATCACCGTTTCAGGTTGCAAGTTATTGAAAAACACCTCTTTTTTCGCATGTTCAAAAATGAAAGGTGTCCTACCGCCCCTCCATCACGAGATATCAAAAAACGGACTTCGGATTCGTAATCAGGGACAAAAGTTACCTCTTAGGACAAAGTTTCACGCAAATCGAAGAGGGGTCGGGGCATTCTTTCCAATTTCGTGTGAGTTGGTAGAAAATTTTCCCTTGTACAAAAGATTTGCAAAATTCAGGCCTGAAATTGATTTTGAAATAGATGAGTTTAGTGTCAGATTGTAAAATAATGATTAGCATGTTATAACACAAATTTGTATTTATATCAATTATTTGGAAATATTGGATAACACTTAATAATTTAAAAATTATTTCGTCTTCTATTTTCTGCTGTTGGTTTTATGGATTATTTTTCAAAGGCAGACTTTCAAAATTTTAGAGTGAATTTAAATATGAATCGCTTTGCACCTCTGAAACATTTCATCCCTCTATGAACCACTAGCTGCACTTCCCTGCTATAATATTCCTTATTCGTTCCCAACTCACACTCATTTTCGAACTCCCTCAACTCACAATCTTCGCGAACGTACCCTCCCTCACTCCGTGAACGCTCTCCCACCCTCCACTCACTCTCTGTTTACATGTACTTTTCTCTCTCAATTTAGGCATTTTCTCTCCCTCACAATTTTCCCTCTCCCGGAAAATTCCCCGGAAGCAACTTCCGTTCTCTTTCTCAAATTTCCCTCCGCGCGCGAGGGATTCGCGGCACATCCCGAATAACTTTACACGTTCCGGCCCCCAGTGCCAATTCGGCGTTCGGTCGCGAAGGATCTTCATCCGGGTGAGGAACGTCGTTCCGTGTTCCGCGGCAGTCGATTCCCGTTATCATCAACAGAACGAAATTCACCTGACCCTGGCGATGTTCCCCGCCCCCTAGTTTTTCGGTCCTGCTTGGGGAAAGATGTGGCAGATTCTCGGGGTTGGCCGGTTCGGTTGGCGCAGAACGTGTTTCGAGTGGCTAATGAATTGTTGCTGCGAAGGGGTTCAGCTGGCCGGGGATGAAGGTGACGGTGACGGTGACGATGATTATGCCGTTAGTGGCCACCGGAGCCGCTGCGGGGATGGTGCGGGAGGATGCTGCGACCAGGATAACACGTTCATCTGAGCGGAATTGGATTACCAGTGCTTTGTACACGTTGCGCGCGAAGTAGATGGAAAATGAGAGTTGGGGAGAAAAAAGTGAAGTTTTGTGGAATTTGGGTGAAATTTGAGTCTCTCAGTTTCTCAGTGTGGCAAATTAAGTTTCGAAAAGGAAAAGAATGTGGCAAACAAATAACGAATAAAGTGTATGATTAGTGGGGTCGACCTGCCTCAACCGCATGTGTTCAACGTCGTGGCGAATTGTTTACGGCGGATTTCGATCGATCGAAGAGGCGAAAGGAGTACCAGCAGCAGCAGCAGCATATTGTTAGTTTGGATTAGTGTAAACATAAAGTGGGGTCAACATTGCCTGATTTGAAAGAGTTGTGAGATGTGGAGCATATGGAAGTGATCTAGAGAGAGGTTTTGTTTCAGTGTATCATAAAAGACGGGTAGAGTTGCCAAGTTACTGGATTATTATTGTTGCAGCAGTGAGCTGAGTAAAATTAGTGGGCAGCTTAGTGAAGGTAAGTAACACTGATTCAGGTTATTTACACGTTAGAAGTTTATTTTATGGTTGTTTTCGATTCAACACAAAAATTCTAAGACAATAATAATTATTGATAATATCGATTTTAAAAATTAGCAATTACAGCTCTAAAGCTTAAAAAATCGGTCAAAGTGAAACGAGAAGCCTGTCACGACTCGACTTTTTAGAAGTATTCGATCGAAAATTCGATACACTTTACTTAAGTGAAATATGTTTTTTTTTTCTCGATAAAAATATATTTCTTATAATTCTGAATAATTTATTCGGGAAACTTTGTTTGACATTGTTAAAAAAAAACTCAAGCCCCTTTGATTTGGAAGATATTAAGTATCTCATGAGATATTTTATGGTCACTATTGCAAGTTTCTGCACGAACCAAAGAGTCCAAAGGCTTGAATGTGGAGAGCTCCCGAACCTTTTCCCAAGGAACCTTCTACCCCAGGGTTCGAACTGACGACCTTTGGATTGCGAGTCCAACCGCCGCCAGCGATTCCATCGTAGTAGGCTTGGTTTGGTGTGTTGTTTGCCTTTATAGCATGGAGACAACTCCCAAACCTGGAATTACTCTGAGCGACCTAAAAACCAAGGTCAGGACCGACGTTTTACTTCCTCATCCGATGGAAGGTGTTTTTTGGATTTTTAAAGTTGTATACCAGAATCAATGAATAAAATTACCAACTGAATGATTTTTTTATTCCAGCATGTATTTTAATTTTGAAATTATAAAGTAAAAACTGTAATACGTTTGATGAAATTTGAAAAATTTGAATTTTTGTTCGTATTTGCTTTTAGTCATTTGAAACAACTTGATATGTCAATTTCGCTGTTATTATTTTTAAAAACATTATTCATTGATGGTCAATTAGCATAGCATAGCATTGGTGTCTACCCGTAGTTGCTACTCTGTTATTGGCCAGGACCTCCAAGAATTGCTCCGTGGACCACAGATGAAGAGTAGGAACCAATCATCACCACTTCGCAACTTTCAAATGTCCCTATCATGCTAGCCAATCACAGCGCCGGCCACGACCAGTGGTAAGACACGGGGGAAGTGGATAGGAATTTTAGTCCGATACTTGAGTGATGAAGACCGCTAAATCGGCTGCGTCTTCGACAAAGTATCACGTGAGGTTTGAGGGTGTTAGTAAGATGGGTGTGAAGCCAGGATTCACCGTGGTAAGTGATGCGGCCGGTCAAATCTATTTATAGTCTTTAATTCTTCGTATGTTCTTGGATTCATTTTGGAAGCTTTCCAATTTGGTTCACCAAGCTATTTTTGTGGTGAATTCTGGTCGTGTTGAAAGTTCAATATTCGCCTAACGAGTATGCAACCAGTAGTTCTTAAATTCAACTTGCATTCAATATTGCATGTCCTGTTCTTAGGTTCACATTCCAATCAAGTTTCTTGGATTCTTATAGCATTGTTAATCCTTCTAGTCAACTGAGCCTCGATGGTCTGGTGGTTAGCATTTTTGTCTGCTGACCCAAAGGACGGGGGATCGAACCCCGCCGCGAGCTAATGAATTTTTCGTTCATATTCAAGTGTTCAGAATTCCTTCTTTTTAAATAATTTCTCGATAGGAGCAGATGGGAATCGAACCCAGAACCTTCCGCTTTCAAAGCGAACAGCGTAACCATTCAGCCACGCCTACTCCTACATTATTCATTGATGGTCAATTGTAAAAAAAGTGCAGGATATTTTTGAAACTTGATTAGTAGGGTTAGTTAATTTCTACGATTTCGCGGACAGCGTAAAATCCATAAAATTTAAAAATTTCTGTGAAATCCCGTGAAAATTTACAGTTTTATTTCATCAAAATAATAACAAAATTCAACAATGATTTCATACGTGATATGAACTGTTTTATTTGTTAGTTAATTAGAACTAGTTTAATAAACTTTACACAAACTAGTGATTCCTGTACTACTCCAAAGCTGTAGTTAGAAAGCTATGGTACTGCTCGGTACTCGGATACAGAATGAATCAAAAACGAGAGAAAGAAATAGAGCAATTCTCTGAGATTTCGGTCATTGTTTTTTTTTTATTCCGGCTGAAACTTTTTTGGTGCTTTCGGTATGCCCAAAGAAGCCATTTTGCATCATTAGTTTGTCCATATAATTTTCCATACAAATTTGGCAGCTGTCCATACAAAAATGATATATGAAAATTCAAAAATCTGTATCTTTTTAAGGATTTTTTTGATCGATTTGGTGTCTTCGATAAATTTGTAGTTATGGATAAGGACTACACTGTAAAAATAATTATACACGGTAAAAAAATTGGTGACTTTTATTTTCACTTTTTGTCACTAAAACTTGATTTGCAAAAAAAAAATATTTTTATTTTTTTATTTTTCTGATATGTTTTAGGGGACATCAAATGCCAACTTTTCACAAATTTCCAGAACGGGCAAAAAATCTTTGATCGAGTTATATGTTTTTGAATCAAATCTGATTTTTTTTTAAATTGAAATATTGGTCGCCAACAAATTTTAACTTAATTTATCGATGTAAAATCTAATTTGCAATCAAAAAGTACTTTAGTGAAGTAAAGTTTTAAGTAAATTTTTTGAATATAGTCGCAGTTATTCATTTTTTAAAATTAGTGCCCATGTTTGCCCACCTTTGACAAACATATTTTTGAAGAGCTGAGAAAATTCTCTATATTTTGCTTTGTTGAACTTTGTTGATACGACCCTTAGTTGGTGAGATATTGCCATGCAAAGATTAAAAAACAGGAAAATTGATGTTTTCACCCAAACAACCCACCATTTTCTAATGTCTAATGTCTAATGTCGATGCAACTAATGGTCCGAATTTCAATGTTAAAATGTTAAACATTATTGAAATTTTCAAATATTTTCAAAAAAATTCAAAATTTTTAAATCAAGACTAACATTTCAAAAGGGCATTAGCAATTGTCCACGCTCCATGCAAAAATATTTTTTTTAGTGTGAGAAAACATTTAGCTAAATTTCTAAAATATTAAATGGCGTCGCGAGGTACGACGCATACCTTTTTTGCCGGGGCCGATTTTTCGAAAAAATGCCAAACTTTGAAGGTCTGTACCGAGCTCCAGGGTGCTCAAAATTTCAATGTTATATGTACCAAAAGATGCGCAAGAATCTGGCCTACACGCCAATGATGTTGGAAATAAACGCTTCAGTGGCCAAAATGCCTCAAAAAGTGACATTTTTGAAAAAAACTTTTTTCACGGGTTAAATCCCATTTGAGCAATTCTCTGAGATTTCGGTCATTCGATTTTTTTTGTATTTTTTAATCCGGGTGAAACTTTTTTGGTGCCTTCGGTATGCCCAAAGAAGCCATTTTGCATCATTAGTTTGTCCATATAATTTTCCATACAAAGTTGGCAGCTGTCCATACAAAAATGATGTATGAAAATTCAAAAATCTGTATCTTTTGAAGGAATTTTTGATCGATTTGGTGTCTTCGGCAAAGTTGTAGGTATGGATATGGACTACACTGAAAAAATGATACACGGTAAAAAAATTTTGGTGATTTTTATTTAGCTTTTGACACAAAAACTTGATTTGCAAAAACACTATTTTTAATTTTTTTTTTTGATATGTTTTAGAGGACATAAAATGCCAACTTTTCAGAAATTTCCAGAATGGGCAAAATCTTTGACCGAGTTATGAATTTTGAATCAATACAGATTTTTCAAAAATCGAAATATTGGTCGCAAAAATTTTTCAACTTCATTTTCGATGTAAAATCGAATTTGCAATCAAAAAGTACTTTAGTGAAATTTTGATAAAGTGCACCGTTTTCAAGTTATAACCATTTTTAGGTTTTTTGAAAATAGTCGCAGTTTTCATTTTTTAAAATTAGTGCCCATATTTGCCCACTTTTGAAAAAAATATTTTTGAATAGCTGAGAAAATTCTCTATATTTTGCTTTATTGAACTTTGTTGATACGACCCATAGTTGCTGAGATATTGCCATGCAAAGGTTAAAAAACAGGAAAATTGATGTTTTCTAAGTCTTACCTAAACAACCCACCATTTTCTAATGTCGATATCTCAGCAACTATAAATCCGATTCACAATGTTAAAACATGAAACATTCGTAAAATTTTCCGATCTCTTCGAAAAAATATTTTCAAAATTTAAAATCAAGACTAACATTTCAAATGGGTGTAATATTGAATGTTTGGCCCGTTTGAAATGTTAGTCTTGATTTTAAATTTTTAAAATATTTTTTTCGAAAAGATCGGAAAATTTCACGAATGTTTCATATTTTAACATTGTGAATCGGATTTATAGTTGCTGAGATATCGACATTAGAAAATGGTGGGTTGTTTAGGTAAGACTTAGAAAACATCAATTTTCCTGTTTTTTAACCTTTGCATGGCAATATCTCAGCAACTATGGGTCGTATCAACAAAGTTCAATAAAGCAAAATATAGAGAATTTTCTCAGTTATTCAAAAATATTTTTTTCAAAAGTGGGCAAACATGGGCACTAATTTTAAAAAATGAAAAACTGCGACTATTTTCAAAAAAGTTACCTAAAAATGGTTATAACTTGAAAACGGTGCACTTTATCAAAATTTCACTAAAGTACTTTTTGATTGCAAATTCGATTTTACATCGAAAAATGATGTTGAAAAATTTTTGCGAACAATATTTCGATTTTTTGAAAAAATCTGTATTGATTCAAAAATTCATAACTCGGTCAAAGATTTTTTGCCCATTCTGGAAATTTCTGAAAAGTTGGCATTTTATGTCCTCTAAAACATATCAAAAATAAAAAATTAAAAATAGTGTTTTTTGCAAATCAAGTTTTTGTGTCAAAAGCCAAATAAAAATCACCAAAATTTTTTTACCGTGTATCATTTTTTTCAGTGTAGTCCATATCCATACCTACAACTTTGCCGAAGACACCAAATCGATCAAAAATTCCTTCAAAAGATACAGATTTTGAATTTTCACATATCATTTTTGTATGGACAGCTGCCAAATTTGTATGGAAAATTATATGGACAAACTAATGATGCAAAATGGCTTCTTTGGGCATACCGAAGGCACCAAAAAAGTTTCACCCGGATTAAAAAATACAAAAATTAAAATTAAGCAAAAAAGACCGATTCCGTAGAGAACTGCTCATTTAAAATTGATAGGCGGAGCGCCAGCTCCTGTTACGTCCAATCAAGCTCATATTTTGGATTTGGGCTTAGTATGCCCACCGGAACAAACCCTTGAATGCCCGCCAAAAAGTCATTTTTGTTACATCCTAATGCATACCTATGCGTTTAGATCAATGTTTAGCATGTTCGAGTTTATTGAAAATCTATTTTAATTTTAGTGAAATTTTGATGTACAGTTCCACATAAAGATTTTTTTCATAGGAGTGATAACATTTTGGCTTATGATCAAAATTGTTATATTTTTGTTTAAATTAAGCAATTAGGAATCTATAATTAAGCTTTGTTTGAAAAAAAAAAAAAACGCAGAGCTTCCTAATGAATAAAATCTAGAGCAACATTTGAAAGGGGCGGTACGGCATTGCTCTTACGGCCTTTCATTACTCGCGTTTAAATGGGACGAAAGGCCGTAAGAGCAATGTCGTACCGCCCCTTTCAAATGTTGCTCTGGAGATCATCTTGTGTAATCTCTTCCGTTATCAAGTGAAAAATTGGAAAACAGATTGGATCACTCTTAATTTACCAACACCAATGTTTGAATATTTGTTTTACCCTTTATAAACAGCAGCCAAAATTGTATTAAAAATTGTTTGGCCGAACTAATGATGCAAAATTGTTTTTTTTTTTTGCTCCAAGAGAAAGTACCTTTAGCAAAAGATCTAAGAAATTGCTAATTCTTGGAAGAATCTGTTGATTAAATTCATCAAGATTTTTTTCAAAGAAGTTTTGAAAAACATTGAATAGTATTTGCATGCATGATGTACATTATGTATTTTATAAAAACTTCTGTACTTGAATCTTGCATTTTAGAGAAATTATAAATTTTCGATTAAAATTATGGACGCCTTCATATTAAAAAATAACTTGGTAAAGATTCGAAAAGTTACATTTAACTCAGTCAATTCCTTCGTGGTTACGAACCATGTGAAGCTCTGTGGATAATGGTTGTGCTCAGAAATTATAAAATCGTTTTTTTTATTTGATTTGTTTTAGTTTTAATGTTTAAAAAAAAACTAACAAAGTTTAAAAAAAATCGATAAAATTTTAAAATAGTGCAATTAAATCTTTTGTACAATTTCCTTTTTTCAACTTTCTCGAAATGCATATTAGGCACTGGCAGTGACAGCAAACATATGTCAAATTTTGACATCGGAATGTACATAAATTGATTGAATTTAATAAAATTTTATATGATTCAATTTGATAAAAACATTTTTTTATTTTGATTCTTTTCTTTTGTCTAGTTTGAGAAAACAATAAACCTTCTCAATACTAGTCACTTTCCGCGGACAACCCCTACACCGCTCAAGAGAAAGGCCACCTAAACCACACAATGTTTACTACGACCTTCTGGCCCTTGTTTGGCTGACTTTGACACCGACAGCGCGAGACCCAATTCGTAACGCCACCCTCGACCACGTACTCGTTCGTAACCAAAACAAACACCCTTTCCCCTCGTCATGGACCCTCTGCCAGAAAAGGACCGCCCGAGGGCGGTCGACAACGGAACAAAACACGCTGAACCGTAACCGTCGAACGCCCACACCCACACGTTAGCTTTGCATGCAAGGACGACTAGATTGGGTTGATTGGGTTGATGTTGCACGAGAGTTGTGTGTGCACACGTGGTAGAGGCTAGCGATGGGGAAACCAGGAAGTGCCCCTGTGCGATGCAACGTGCCGTGAAAGGTAGGCCATGACAAGTTCAATGGCTGCTGCTGCACGTTCACCCCGGTAATTTGGATCCTGCGCCCCTTCACGTTTTGTTCGACACTTTTGGAGGTGGCAATTTCCAGGCCAGGGGGATCAACTTTCTCTCCGGCCTACTGCGATTTTCGCATGCCGAGAAGGGCAAATAAGAGGTTTTCGCTGTATGTCGTAATTTGAGAAGCCCTCTTTGCGTTTACGGCACACGGTCAAATTATTCCCAAAGGATGCCTGCCTGGATGCTGATGCTGGTATGGTTTTGAGCTGAAAGCGAAGAGGGACCAAGTGTACGGGTTTCCGGATGTTCCGAAAAGAAAGAGAGAGTGTAAAAATGTGCCAGCACAAAGCGCAATACATTACCGGAAATTAACAATTCCTTGGTGGCCGAAAGAGGGCTCCAGATTGAAGAGAGGGGCACTGGGATTGAATCGATTCCAGCGGAACGACCCGTTCGAGGGTCGACCTCGTCACTCCGTGTCCTCTCGTATGCATTCCGGCATGTACGTCAGCAAATACGGCAAAATCGATACTGATTTGCATAATTTCTATTAGCACTTGAAAGCCCCCCCCACAAAAATTGAGTTTCAAGACTTGTTTTTTTTTCTATGGGGGGAAATCGACTTGTTAAAGTTGTTGTTCGCTCTACTTAAAGTAAAAATCTCTCTAAATAATGCAAAATGCAGTGAAATCTTCTTCGAAAAAAAAAAAACCGGAAATTTTTACCACCGTTGACAGTGCCGTCGATTTCGCCTTAACCTTAAGGGGAAGCGCACTCATTGCCAATTCCGTCCTCGGTGTTCGTATTTTCCCAATAAAAATGATGGAAAGCAACGACACGGCAGTGTGCTGCTTGTTTAGCTTCTTCACCCCCTCGGAAAAATCGTGTACGTGAAAGTTGTACGCAATCAGTTTCGGGGTTTGAAAGTTGAATATTGCTGATTTCACTTTCTTTCGAGAACCAGCTGGTTCTGTGCGGCGTGATTGCGAGCAGGGAAAAGTTGGCTCCTCTTCTTCGAACTTTAATGAATCTTTGGGAGTCTGGCGAAAGTTTGCGCTGAGCTTTAGTTGGGCGGGATTGAAGTTTGCCGGGAATGGAATTTGTTCGCTTGAACAAATCTGATTAGCTAAGTTTTGCTTGTTGGGCAGATTTAAGCTGCGAATTTGCGATAACTAAAGGATTAATTGATTGGCGAGTGAATTGAGCAAATTAAAAAATTAAATCATGTTTTTTTTTTTTAAAATCAGGACATTTATTATTTTACGAATATCTTTGGAAATAATTATGTTTACTTTTTCTTAACTAACTCAATTTGTTTCAAATATCCCAATCATCATAGCAACCCTCATAAAATTACAAAATAATGCGGATTAAGCGTCCAGCGCCAACTGTGATGGAGGGGCGGAAGACGCAATCTCCCTTCATAAATTAAACGATTTTTCAGTGAAAAGCTGATTTCTGAGCAAGAAAAGGACGCAGCCTGCTTGGATGATGGTTTGGTTAAATTTAAAACCATTTCGGAACGTGATCTTGGCGAAGCAGGGCAGGGAAAATTCAGCATTGCGGAACGAAGAATTTTGATCGTTTTGGCAAGTGCAGTTGCTGCTTCTTTTTATTTTTACTCGCTAGAATCATGAAAAGTGAAAAGGGACGGACATTGAGGTTCTCCTTTTTTTATTTTGACTGGAAAATTTCACTTTCTTTTACTGCGACTACGGTCACAAGTCTTGTCGTAAGGACCAGGGACGAAAGTGGGCTCGGCTATAAACATGATACTAGACGGAGACTGTCAACTTCCCATGGGGGGAAAAGGGGACCTCGCGCGATAATGTGAGACACTCCAGGGACGGGTTTCTTTCCTGTTGGAGCAACGGTTGACAACGCACAGTTGTTACAGCTTTGCAGCTTTATTTTTTTTTTTGCTCGAAACAAATTGATAAAATGGCTGCAGCTTTAAAAAAGAGTCAAATAAAGATGTTTGACCTTTATTGTTTGTTTTTTTTTTTTTTTGAAAATAAATTAGGGTATATGTCGCAATATTGAAGCTGGTCACTAAGTTAGGCCTACAAAACATAATTTAACAAAAAAATTAGATATACATTTAGGGTGCCCAGAAAAAAAATAACCCACTGCACTGCTCCACAAGCGCAAAACGGTTCTAGGGTTATTCTAAGGATCTGCGTCAATTTTGAGCGAAATTGGTTCAAATTAACCCATTGAGCATGAAGCCGGTAAAAAAAATCATAAAAAAATACTTTTCAAAACTCCTCATAACTTTTCTGGATCATTTTTTACAGGTTTGATATGATCGACAAAATTGTAGGCCATTAAATTTCCAATGAGCATCTCACTTTTGGGAATATTTTGGTGGAAGAACTGCACTCTGCAGACTCAACCGTGAGAAAACTACCATTTTCTGGGCCCCCAAGTATACGTGAAGGTATGTCTAAGAACTTTCAATAAAAAGTTCACTTCTGAAACAGCCTTACCAAAATAATGCTTTGAATCTCGATTTATGCTTTTTGCTCTCTGAGGAAGGCTATAAATTCACTCAAAAATAAACTTTTTAAGTAAAAGTAGAAAATTGAGAAAACTATAAAGTTTTTTTAATTTGTCGTTTAAGCCATTATGTTTTTTTTTCTAAATTCATAGAATCAGCTAGATAACTTTAGCTCAATTTTAAAATAAATTCTTGCAAGATAACTTCAGGGCGATTTCTGCAAGATAACTCCAGGTCTGTTTTTGTAAGATAACTTCAGCTTATATTTTGCGAGATACATTCAATTGGTGCATGGTAACTTCAGGTGATTTTTTTTTCATGATAACTTCTGTTATGGACAAAATAATTCAAAGGAAAAAAATATTTTAATAAGTAGCATAAATTAATTCTGATAGTTTTATAGAACCAAGCCGCAAAATAATTTCAGTTTTGGTAGAAATGAAAAAAAATAAGTTCATATGAAACCAGTAGAAGTTATCTTACAAGATAGGGTTATTAGAACTCAATTGATTATATTTTTAGCTGAAGTTATCATGCAAGATGGAATTTTTAGAACATTGTTTTATTTTAATGAAGAATTATACTGCCTAAAACTAAAGTTATCTTGCAGCAGAAGTAATCATGTAATATAAGATTTTCCGAATGGAATTTTTGCTACTTTGTTCAATGATTTTTTTTCCATACACAGCTAAAAAAGTAGTAATCCAGCTGCGTGTAAAAGGCCTGGGTGTAAAATAAATATTGCATTATTTTATGCAATTTTATGTGATTTTACACCCTGAAATATGTAGCCCATCAGTATGGGAAACCTACTTGACCGAAATGTCAAGCTCATATATACGTTTATCCTTACAGCTTTTCATTGGTCTGATGGCCGAGTAGGCTAAGGCGCCAGTCCTTACTATTGGTTCTGGGTTTGAATCCCGTCGGTTGCAACTTTTTTTTTGTGTTTGAAAAAATTGTACATGCAGTGTGTAATATTAAGTGTTTATTTTGACGAAGGTGATGTGCATGCTTTTGCATGCGATTTTACCATCGGATTTTTTGCTGTGTAACTGAAATTACCTTGCAGAAATTGATCTAAATTTGTCTTGCAAAAATCGAGCTGAAGTTATCTTGCAAGACTGACCTAAAATTATCTTGCAGAAATCGAGCTGAAGTTATCTTGCAGATTCTATGATATCAGAAAAAAAAAACATCGCGGCAAGATAACTTCAGTACTAAAAAGAAAAATGTTTTTTGTTAGAACTTGTAACATCATTTTTAAGCACATTAGTAAATAAGTTTTGCCTCCATTTTGAATATTTTTTTTGTGTAATCCCAAAAAAAAATTTAAAGCTTTAGCATTTTATGTATTCATAAGATATTATCAAATATTAGGCTAGATTTATGAAACTTGAAACTATTCTTTTGAAAAATGTGTTGGGTAAATCGTCTCAACTATATCAAGGCGTAAAAAAAAGCAAAGCAATCCACTTCAACGACCCCCGGGTTTTTTGTGGGCTCTGTTGCAAGTTTCTACTCATTTCTAGGCGTCCGAAGGTTATGTGTGGTGGGTCACCCAAAACCTCTTTTACGCAAATGGACCGACGTTTTACTTCCCCATCCGATAGAAAGCGTGATCAGGCAAATCTCGTCTCGAAAAATGCCACCGGGTCCGTCTGGGATTGAATCCAGGCCATACTGGGATTTAGAGGCTACCACGCTAACCACTAAACCACCGGACCCGGCATATATCAAGGCGTAGGTCACCCTAATTCAGGGGTGACCAAAGTATGGCTCACGAGGTGATTTTTTGTGGACCACGGACCCATTTTGAAAGATCATGTCAAATGGCCCTTTGACTCATCTGTAAGTGATTATGATATTTTTCAAAATTTTTGTTTGGTTTAAGCTATTCTGTAAATCTTTTAAGTTTATGTTTATATAAAAAAGTGGTTTACCCATGTTTTGGTATACATTGTAAGATATATTTTTAAATCTGTTAACCTTGCTGACAGTTTAAATTTGATTGTAAATTGTAATTTTGTCAAAATGTTCATCAAATAGTTTTAGAAATAAGTTATAAAACGTTCAAATTTGACTAAATTATAACACCGTAAAAATAGCGAAAATAAAGGTATCCCATACTGATTAAAAATTTATAACCCAACATTTCCTCATGGTCTGGGCCTCAATCTTATTTTGCACTTAGAAAGCTTCCCCGTCGTGTATTCATTTTTTATTGAAATTGGATGAATCATTATAGTTTATAGTTGCACCTTAATTAAAAATAAAATCACACAAGTTTTCAAAGTTTGCCCCTTTTGAAATATGTTTTTAAAATAATAAATGCAATTTTAATGAAAATACAAAAGCATTCAATTAAATACCTTTTTGAATATTAATTATTTTGTGAAACCACGATTGTCTTTAGCCGTTCAACCACTCATTGACCTAGACCAGTCCATACAACTTCATACCAAAATATTTGCAGCGGCCTAACCTGATTTCAATGTTGGAGGAGGCATGCAAATTGCAATGGAAACCTTATGGATAATATTTCTGGCAATCTTTTGGTTCTGCTGATTTTAATAAATTTGAACCATTTGATGAGAAGCTTTTTTGAACAATATAGAAAGATGGCATTACATCGTGTTGCCATGCCATGGATGCCATGGCGATTTTTTTTTAAGTGTTAAAGTGGAAAGATGCTGAGCCCTCGTCTAAAAATAGACGGCATCCTATTTCGGCCAGCAAAATTAAGTCGATAAAATAGTCGTTTTCGTTGGAGTAAATGACAATAACATCCCCCTATCAAAACAATATTTTTCGCATTTGGCCTTGAGGGCCTCATGATAGTTTCAAATTTGGCCTGTTTTGAACACCCCTGCCCGAACTGCAAAAAAAAAAAATACGGGTCCGATTCTATGTCGTGTTTCGTGGGGAATTGCTGTAAAACAAAACAGATCTATAAAATTATAAAAAGATGTACTTGAAAATGTTTATTTTATGCTTCAAAATATGTTTTGTTCTGTCATAAATTATGTCTTCGAATCAAGCAACGCCACAATCTCCGCATGCTTCTGCTTCTCCGCCAACATCCGCGCAGTTTCCCCAAACCGACTCACCCCCTCGACCTTCGCCCCATGATCCATCAAACACCGCACGATCCCCAGATGTCCCTCGTAGGCCGCGATGTGCAGCCCGGTGTAGCCATTCCCGTCCACGGTGCGAACCTTGGCCCCTCTGTCGAGCAACTGCTCGACTATTCGTAAGTTCCCACTGCTGCACGCGTAATGCAGCGGCGTTGCCTTTTTATGGTCCCGAATGTTGACGTCGATGCGGGACTCGAACAGCACGTCCAAAGTGTCCAGCGCGTTGTACTCGACGGCCAGATGTAGCAGCGAGGGTCCCAGAATGTCCCCGCCAAGCTGACAACACTGCCGGGTGAGCTCGTCGGCTTCGTTGTCGTACCAGTCGGGGATGGTTTGGCGAATTTTCCTGTAGTTGTAGAACTGCTTCAGGAAGTTGACCAAGGTGATGAAGTCTCCCTGGCAGGACCAGAACGCGGCGCGATCGCCGATTTTTCTCAGGAAGTTGAGATGGTTGTCGGTTGGTTTTTCGTTGATCATGGCGAGGAAAAAGTTTCGAATGACGTCGTGATTGTCGAGGAAAGTTGTGAATGTTTCGACGCAGGGAAGATTAGGTGAACTGTTGAGGAAGTTGTAGAGGTAGGTCGCACAAAAGTATTCAGCGTAGGATAGGTGGATGAATTGGGGTGTTCCAGCAACTAGCTCGATGAGAAGTGTTTCGTCGTCGACGATCTTGTGAATAAACATCTTCAACCTGCTGCTGAAGGTTTTGTCGACGACCTTAGAAAGTAGATTCGCCGGCAATACCTTGTAAATCGCTGCTAGTTGGTAGTCTCGCCCACAAATTTGTGTGATTTCTTCAAAGTATGGAACAAAACGCTCGGTATCAATGTTCAATTTCTTGCTGATTGTCAGATGGATACACTTTTTGGTGAACTTTTCGTACAAATCCACCACAGTTATCGGTTCGAGAGATTCAACGCGTTCACCGTCACTTTGAGCAATCGTTTCGTACGACTGTGAGTAGATTTCCGCCAGCATTTTGATCATCAGAGGAAGTCCTGTAAAGTCATACTTTCGCCGCTGGATGTCACGGTGGAACTTGTCGAGCAGATTTCCAGCAAACTGCTCGAATTTGGCTCGGTCAGAGTCGGCAACGTGCCAGAACTTGTGAAGAAAATCTAGCTGGTTGCGTTCGTCAAATCGTTCCAACTTCATGGCCTTAATGTCCAGGGTCTTCTCGAGCATCTCCTGCACTCGTCTTCTGGTATTTATGAGAATTTTTAAGTTATCTCGATGAAGCAGAATGGTGATGTAGTTCAGCACACGTTCCAAGTTGACTCTGCTCAGTTCATCAAAAGCGTCCAAAAACAGCAATATTTTAGTGTTTTCATTTCTGAACAAGCCAAGACTTTCCGCGGACAAGTCTGTCTCCAACACGTTCATCACATCGTCCAGCGTTTCAGCGGGTGGTAATTGGTGATTAAAGTTGTTCATGTAAAGCAAGAAAACTGCACTTTCTGGATAAATTTGCTGCGCATAAAAGGCCAAATACTGCCAAAGAATGCTCTTCCCCATGCCCGGTTCTGCGACCAGTACGAACCTTCTTTGATGTACAAAAGTGGTGTAGAGTTGGTCTACAAAGTCAGTATCCTTAATGTTGTTGTAGAACAGTGCATATTCGTCTATTCCTGTGCCCATTTGCTCCTTCACGACCTCGATTTGACGATGGATGAAGAATCTCTCAACGTCTACGAAGCTCGTACAGCTTCGCTTGGAGCAGTTCCGGACAAAGTCGCCAAGATCACGCTCCACGTTCTTCAGAAACCGCTGACCGTCCTCGAGCTCCAGGAATGATCTCTCTTTCGTCGCAGTTGTACTCTTTTCCCATTCCTGAAACGACTTTTTGAAACTGTTGAAAGGCTGCTCGAGCTGACTTGAGCTGAACCTGCCCAAATCGTCCGGCCTGATCCAGCTGCGCATCCAAAGTCGCCAATCGCCGTTGATTTCTTCAAGAAGCTTATCCACGTTTGGCTGCGAAATTGCCAGTATCAATTCATCGAAGAATCTTCCCACCGTGGCACGATCGATTGATGGAGGCAGCAGTTTGTTACGAGAATTTCCAATCCAGAAGTCCTTCATTTTTGCTGATTCGATGGAAATCGACGCCATGTCGAGCGGTTCAAATTCTTCTGCAAGTCTTGTGTACAACCTGCAAACTCGTGGATCTTTGTTATTTTCAAGAATGTTATCAGCAAATTTTACCACTCCATCGTGCAACGAAAAGATCTGCATCAACGGAGTTTTGTAACTTTTCAAAATGTGCTTCATTTCCCCACCGCTGAACAGTTCCTTAATAGCGCAGCAAATACTCTCAAAATCACGATTAACATACTGCTCCAGTAAATCAATAGTTTCTTCACTAGGCTTAAGCCTTCGATGTTCACCACCAACAGTAAACTTAAACAAACGATCAACCCCATCAACACTATCCGAATCCACCAACGAATCAAGCTCTTTGTTCGTAAAAATCACAAACCATGTCCCCCCTCCACCGTGCGGCCAGTAATCCCTCACCTCGCAGAACGACTCCAAATATTTAAACAGCGAAAAATTCCCCCTCTTCCGCGCCACCTCATCACCCGGAAGCAGCATCTCCCCGGTCAAACAACCCCCCGCTTCCGAGTGTTTGGCCTGGATGAGCCACCACTCGGTCGACGGCTCCAAAAACAGGCCCACGTCGTCAAACTTGCCCGCCGCCGTCATTTCGAAGGCCAGCTTGAAGGGGCGATTGCGCAGGGTGGCACGCTGCAGCAGTACTAGGGCGATCCGGCGCTGGAACTCTTCGCCCGCACCGCCAAGGCCGTCGCACCGGAAGTGGGTTAGCTCGCCGGACTCCATGGCTAGTGGAATTTTTGAATTATAGCACAAAATTGGCTTGAAGTAATGTAAAACTTACTAGTCTAGTCGCGAACGTGTCTACGGCAAATGATCTAACCGGCTCAAGATTGGAATAGGTTGTGCTCCGGACTGATGCAGCTATCAATCCATATGCAATAACGATAACGCTATCTTGTGTTTGGATAGTAATTCAAACTAAACTGCAAGCAAACACTATATTTCTCCGTAATTTGTGAGGTAGGCATCTTTGTCACAGATTTAATTGTATTTTTTATGTTTTTTTCCAATAAAATAATGCATAATATTATTTAAAAATAAAATACGAATTGGTTTTGTTGACCAATTCAAACAAAAATAAAACAAAAACAAAAACAAAAACAAAAACAAAAACAAAAACAAAAGCAAAAACAAAAACAAAAACAAAAACAAAAACAAAAACAAAAACAAAAACAAAAACAAAAACAAAAACAAAAACAAAAACAAAAACAAAAACCCAAAACCCAAAACCCAAAACCCAAAACCCAAAACCCAAAACCCAAAACCCAAAACCCAAAACCCAAAACCCAAAACCCAAAACCCAAAACCCAAAACCCAAAACCCAAAACCCAAAACCCAAAACCCAAAACCCAAAACCCAAAACCCAAAACCCAAAACCCAAAACCCAAAACCCAAAACCCAAAACCCAAAACCCAAAACCCAAAACCCAAAACCCAAAACCCAAAACCCAAAACCCAAAACCCAAAACCCAAAACCCAAAACCCAAAACCCAAAACCCAAAACCCAAAACCCAAAACCCAAAACCCAAAACCCAAAACCCAAAACCCAAAACCCAAAACCCAAAACCCAAAACCCAAAACCCAAAACCCAAAACCCAAAACCCAAAACCCAAAACCCAAAACCCAAAACCCAAAACCCAAAACCCAAAACCCAAAACCCAAAACCCAAAACCCAAAACCCAAAACCCAAAACCCAAAACCCAAAACCCAAAAAAAAAAACGAAGTTGACTTTATAGCTGTCGGCCACCATTGCTAGTACCAACCACTAGTGTCTTCCTTTTATCTACAAGGACTTCGCCGCCCTGGGCTCCTAAGTGTATGAAAGTATGTCACGGAGCGACGGCGCCGAATACCCATATTTACACAAAGAATTTTAGAGCGCCCGCCGCGGGATTCGAACCGGCGACCTCTGGATTGTGAGTCTAGTGCGCGGTTCGATTGATCCACACGGGCGGGACAAAAACCCAAAACCCAAAACCCAAGTTCTCAGAAAAAATAGTTGCAGTCTAAGATCAATACACATTTTTTTAAACTTGACCTTTCACACAACAATTGGATTGCGCAAAGATTTTTTTTAAATAACTATTTTTTATGTAAAAAATGCCATCTTATAATGAACTATTTTTTACTATATAGAACTATATTTGAGACTAACATTTGAACAAGGCCAAATAGGATGCGGGCATAAAAATGTCAAAACCTCCCCCCCCTCACTTCGTCTCACCATCCAGCTGCAGCTTTGTTGACAAACAAATGGAGCACGCGGTCGCATGATGGTGGCATCGAACCAGAATTAGGGGTGAGCATGTGGTTAAAAACGAATCTTTTTTCAAGAAAAATAATACTTTTCCGACTGATTAAAAAATTTGCGCACATGTTCAAACAATTATTCCTGATGTCGGAGAAGTGATTTAAAATCACAATTATAATCCATATTTTTTCTATGAATGTTCAATTTTTCACACCGATTGGGAACCCCTAGGTCTATCCAAGACCGTTTTCAATAACCGTGAGAAGATACCAGAAAATTCAGCTAGCAGCTAAATCCACAAAAAATTGGCCACAGAATTTTTTAACATTCTTCTCTATTACTCAAAATTTGCGGGTTTTTGTCCCCTTAAACTTACAAAAAATCTCGAAAATCAAAATATACGTATTTTGAGAAATTGAGTTTTTGTGAAAAAAAGTTGATCAAAAAATATGCATTTTTCCGTGTACCAAATTTTACGACTTTTCCGAAGACACCAAATTAATCAGAAAATTCATTCAAAAGTTACAGATTTCCAAATATTTATGTACCATTTTTGTACAAACAGTTGCCAAAATTGTATGAAAGACACAAAATAGCTTCTTTGACTCCAAAAAAGTTTGAGCAAAATAAAAAAACACAAATAAAATCCATTTCCGGTTTTGGTAAAGAATTGCTCTATAGTAATATTTTAGATGTAACATAAATTTTGCATTCTAAAATTACTCTACATAAATTTCGATATTCAAGTTATAGCAGCTTTCAAATGATTTTTCAATTTTAAAAAAAATATGTGTTGTTAAATTATTCGATCTTTCAAAATAACATATTTTCAAAATTTTCAAAAACTTTCCTAGACAATTATTCTGCGCTATAATTTTTGTGTGTGACAAGTCGACTAAAAAGTGGTTATTTTATTTCAGAGTGTAAGTACTTTTTTCTAAAAAGTTCTAAGAAATACCTGCAACTTTGCCGAAGACATCAAATCGGTTAGAAAATCAGATTTAAGAATATTTTAAAAGCCTTATTGTATGGACAGTTTCCGGGATTGTATGGAGACTTGTTTATGAGAACCAATGATGCAAAATGACTTCTTTCGTCTTAGGAACATTACAAACCAAGATTTATCCAAATAATAAAAAAAAGATAAAAACAATCATTGAATATAATCCGAAGTCTCAAAGTACACGGAAAAAAGTCAATTCTCGAAATCGTGAATTGTGTTCATGAATTTGAGAACCACGAAGGAAGATATTCACGTTTATAGTGCAATTGCACCATACTCATGAATAAATTCCTTCGTGGTTCTCAAATTCATGAACACAATTCACGAATTTATTTTTTCTGTGTATTGCTCCCTTCAATTTTGGTTTTCGAATAAAAATTTACGATGTAAATAATTCATCTGGGAATTGTGACAGATTGTGTAATTTTCATAAGTATCTGTTTAATATCATTTTTTCATACTTTATTTTAGTTAAAATTACTCAAAAAAGAGGTAAATTCAACCAAAGAAATATTCAACCTCACAAAATTCAGTTTTTTATCTGTGTGAAAAAAAACTCAGGAATTCGTCGGCTGATTTTTTTTAATTTTTTGAGTTATAAAAATTTATATCAAATTTTAGCATGATATTACAAATTCAGTCTATAGAGTACCATATCCTTATTTTGATTGAAAAATTAAACCACAAAATTCACTTCTAAATTTAAACATTTAGTAAAAGTTGTTTGTTTTATACTCATTGAAATTTGAATTCATAATTCAAACTTATGTGATACAGATACAGCACATCCAAATTGACAAAAATTCAATAACTGTAAATTTCCGACCACCAATAACTCAAAAAGATGTATCGAATCCCATTTTCGGTGGGCAAACATTTGCCCATCATGATGATCCTGCTGCTGCTACAGCTGCTGCTAGAAAACCTCCAAAACTTGAGCACTAGTAAAAAGAGCGAAAAATAACGAAAGAAAAGAAAAAAACGATTGCATGATTCACCTTTCTACCCGGAAAATGCGAGGTTTTTGCAGACTTTTATCGTGCCCATAAATTATCCCAAATGATGTAATAAAGTCTCCTCTCCGAGATTCGGGACGACGAAAGTTTTCTCTGTGTGGAAGCTGCTTTTGCTTACTCTACCTTTCGGTATGATTCGCTACGGTTTTTGGGTTCACTTTCTTGGCGGGGTGAAAAAGGACCAACTCTCTCTCTCTAATGCGATATTCAAATTGGGCAACTTGGGATGCATTAGAAGAGAAGAGGGAAAATTTGGAGGGAAATGGTTACAAAAATGGGAAAATTGCATTCCGGAAAAATATTATGCCATTCTCGGAGATGAAACGATACTATTTTTGCTCATGTCATGTAAAATTTTGAAAATATTTTTTATTCTTTCTCTTTCTTTTCAGAATGATTAGTGATGGTTGGGGAAAGACTGATTATGGCGGATAAGCAGCGTTACTCCACGCAGGAGACTATCCAGGTAAGTTTAAAACAATGTTTCCAATAATGTTGAACAAAAAGATGAAATCTTCATTCCTTGAAAAGAAACTCAAATCAGTCAAGCAAAAGTGCCACATTTTTTCAAACAAAAGCCCCTTCCCATTATTCATAGCCTTTCACCGGCAAAAAGAGTGAAGACGAAATAATTTAGGCCACATATTTTTGCTCCCGTGGAAGCGGAAAACCGAAGGAATGTCAGTCAGTCAGTTTTTTTTTCCGGTCGCTGGCTGGGAACAAGTGGTTGGAGTTTGAGCTAAATATTCATAAGTTTTCAACTCGGAGTGGTTTTGCAAGCAACAATTCTGGTTCGGCGAAATGGAAGTCGGGATTTCTGTTTTTTTATTCAGCTCTCTCTCCCTGAAATAACGTTTAAACAAGGATGACAGAAGGCAAGGCGAGCGGAAACGTGGAAAATTCAGAGGCTTTTCTTTCTTTGAAAGGGAAAAGAAGGAGAGCAGAAACATTGGCCGTGTTTCCGATTCGTTTCGTTTGTTCATTGAATTTAAATTTGGCTTATTTCCATCATAAATCTTGATAGTCTCTCCAACTGGCTAGAATACTGACTTTTGGCTGGTGAAGGAGTGGGAGGAGAAATCCATGGGCGCTTTTTGAAGAAATTTTGGATTGTTTTATTTATTTTATATTTTTTTCAATTTTGTGCATGTACAACTCTGGATTTGTGCTAAGCTTTTTTGTTTCATATGTTTACAGGATCTTTTGAAAAAACTGTAGAACTATTCACTTAATTTTGTTTTACAGAATGTAACACATTTATTTGTTTAAAAAAGAACAGAAAAATAAAATACAGAATAAATAATTCTAAACAAACAGATGAGTTCTTTTAAAATTGAAAAACACACAATTTGGATTTGAAATTTGAAATACAAAAAAATCCGTAAAATTTGGTTATTTCCGTGATATCGTGTGAAATTTTAACATTCTTCTCTATCCAATACACTAAATTCAAACACATTGAAAACAAAGGTATCTGTGTAGTTTTAGTTATGGAACGCTAACTAGCTCCAAGTTGAATAAACATGTTTTCTAGATTAGTTTAAGAAAGTTTTAGTTGAAACATAACAATATTTATTGTTCATTACAGTAGCACAGTTAGAGAGCTGAATTGCTCAGCATCAATATATATAAAGTCATTGCCCATTGAGTCATTCAAAAATACGTAGTTTTGTGAATTTTAAAAAAGATACAATTATAATTTTAACAATTTTACAAAATGATATTACATTCGCAATGTATGAAAAATCCCGATCATTTGATACCCATATTGAGCAATTCTCTACCAAAACCGGAAATGGATTTTATTTGTATTTTTTTATTTGGCTCAAACTTTGTGGGGGCCTTCCCTATGACCAAAGAAGTCATTTTGCATCATTAGTTTGTCCATATAAATTTCCATACAAATTTGGCAGCTGTTCATACAAAAATGGTACGTAAATATTCGAAAATCTGTAACTTTTGAAGGAATTTTTTGATCAATTTGGTGTCTTCGGCAAAGTTGTAGGTATTGTTAAGGACTATTTAGAAAAAATAGGTACACGGAAAAAAAAATTCCCGATTTTTTTATTAACTTTTTTTTAACAAAAACTCAAATTCCCTAAATACGTATTTTTTGATTTCCGAGATTTTTTGATATGTTTTAGGGGACAAAAATCCGCAACTTTTGAGCTATAGAGAAACATGGTCAAAAATCTGCCGCCGAGTTATAATTTTTTGAAAAACTGGTGATTTTTGGAAAAAATCGAAATTTCATAGATAAAATTTTTTTGACCTCATTTTTTTATGCAAATCTGAATTTGCAATCGAAAAGTACTCTACAGATTTTTTGATAAAGGGCTCCGTTTTCAAGATATAGCCACCGAAAGTTTGTTTTAGCGAAATATTTGCAGTTTTTCAATTTTTAAAAATAGTGACCATGAGTGACCATTTCTAAAAATATTTCTTTTGAAAAGTTCAGAAAATTTGCCATAAAATTGTCTAAGAGACATTAAAGATTGGACCTCTGGTTGCTGAGATACAGCGGCTTAAAGAAAAAGAAACACGAAAATTGAAGTTTTCCAAGTCTCACCCAAATAACCCTCCATTTTCTAATGTCAATATCTCAGCAACTAATGGTGCGATTTTCAATGTTAATACATGAAACATTCGTAAAATTTTCCGATCTTTTCGAAAAAAATATTTTGAAAATTTTAATATCAAGACTAACATTTTAAAAGGGCCAAACATTGAATATTATGCCCTTTTAAAATGTTAGTCTCGATACTAAAATTTTCAAAATATTTTTTTCGAAAAGATCGGAAAATTTCACGAATGTTTCATGTATTAACATTAAAAATTGAACCATTAATTGCTGAGATATCGTCATTAGAAAATCGTGGGCTGTTTGGGTGAGACTTAGAAAACTTTAATTTTCGTGTTTCTTTTTCTTTAAGCCGCTGTATCTCAACAACCAGAGGTCCAATCTTCAATGTCTCTTAGACAATTTTATAGCAAATTTTCTGAACTTTTCAAAAAAAATATTTTTAGAAATGGTCACTCATGGTCACTATTTTTAAAAATCGAAAAACTGCAAATATTTCGCTGAAATCAAACTTTCGGTGGCTATATCTTGAAAACATATCTTGAAAACATATCAAAAAATCTCGAAAATCAAAAAAATACGTATTTTGGGAATTTGAGTTTTTGTAAAAAAAAAGTTAATAAAAAAATCGGGAATTTTTTTTTCCGTGTACCTATTTTTTTCTAAATAGTCCTTAACAATACCGACAACTTTGCCGAAGACACCAAATTGATCAAAAAATTCCTTCAAAAGTTACAGATTTTCGAATATTTACGTACCATTTTTGTATGAACAGCTGCCAAATTTGTATGGAAATTTATATGGACAAACTAATGATGCAAAATGGCTTCTTTGGTCATAGGGAAGGCCCCCACAAAGTTTGAGCCAAATCAAAAAATACAAAAAATAAAAATGGTCGAAATCGGCCGGTTTTGTAGAGAATTGCTCTATTGTTAAAAACTTAAATTTTTGAGTATTTTTTCAAAAATACGAAGTTTTGTGATTTTTTTTGAATATTTTCTTAAAAAAAATTATATTACATTCGAAATGTATGAAAAATCCCGATCATTGATACCCATATTGCAAAAAACTAAAATTTGGAGTATTTTTTTCGAAAAAACGTATTTTTGTGAAAAATTTGAGTACTTTTAAAAAAAATTGCTATTGCATTCGAAAAAAATCCCGATCATTGGATACCCATATAGTAAAACATTGAAATTTTGAGTATTTTTTTTTTTCGAAAATACGTAATTTTGTAAAAACTTTGAGTACCTTCAAAAAAAATTGTTATTACATTCCACATGTTTGAAAGAATCAAGATCATTTCACACCCATATTGTGAAAAACTGAAAATTTGAGTAATTTTTTCGAAAATACGTAGTTTTGTGAAAATTTTGAGTGTTTTTAAAAAATGTTGTTATTTCATTCAAATTATATGAAAAAATCCCGATCATTCTGTAAAAAACTGAAATTTTGATTATTTTTTGAAAATACGTAGTTTTGTGAAAATTTTGAGTGTTTTCAAAAAATGATGTTATTTCATTCAAATTGTAGGAAAAAATCCCAATCATTTGATACCCATATTGTAAAAAACTGAAATTTTGAGTATTTTTTCAAAAATACGTAGTTTTGTAAATTTTTTTGAGTTTCTTCAACAAAAAAAATGATATTACATTAGAAATATATGCAAAATCCCGATCATTTGATACCCATATTGTGAAAAACTAAAATTTGAAAATTTCGAAAATACGTAGTCATGTGAAAATTTTGATTACCGTAATCTGGGGTGAATCGGGACTACAGTCTGAATAGGGACAGCAGTTTTTAGACCACTTAAAGCTTTTAAATTTGGAAATGGATGTACACATTTTGTTGGTCTGAGTCCGTTCTATCCGAAACCAACCAGAAAAATCAAAATATTGTGCTCCAACATGGTTAAAACTGCTGTCCCAATTCGCCCCATGTGTCCCGATTGACCCCAGTTTACGGTACCTTCAAAAACAAATTTTGCTTTTACATTCGAAATGAATGAAAAAATCCCGATTATTTGATACCCATATTGCAAAAAACTTAAATTGTGAGTATTTTTTTTTTCGAAAATACGTGGTTTTGTAAAAACTTTGAGTAATTTAAAAATAAATTGTTATTGCATTCCACATGTTTGAAAGAATCCCGATCAATATACAAAAAGTCATTGCCCATTGAGTCATTCAAAAATACGTAGCCTTGTGATTTTTTGAGTATTTTCATCAAAAAAAAAAAAAAATGATATTACATTCGAAATGTATGTATGATCATTTGGTACCCATATTGTAAAAACTAAAATGTTGAGTATTTTTCAAGAAAATACGTGGTTTTGTGAAAATTTAGAGTATTTTCAAAAAATGTTTTTATTGCATTCGAAACGTATGATAAAATTCCGATAATTTGATACCCCTATTGTAAAAAACTGAAATATTTACAATTTTTCCAAAAATACATAGTTTTGTGATTTTGTTTTGAGTATTTTCAAATAAAAATAAGATTACATTCGAAATGTATGAAAAAACGCGATCAATTGATACCCATATTTCAATACCAATTATTTTGAAGTTTCTCCAGAGAAAAAAATTGCATTTGCATAAAATATAGCAAAAATACGTGAAAATTTTCATGAAACTGTAATTTCAATGGATAGCAGCCATCAACTTGATTCCAAAACACCATAATTTTTTGATGTTTGCATGATTTTTCATACGATTATAGCCGATGTCTCCCATATAGCCAAAATCCCATAAGCTCTGTGCTTATTTGCTGTGGTTTTGTTATGGAATTATACAGTTTTTGCACATTGTTATTACAAAATGGAGAATATGAGGAGAAAACAAAGAAGTGTTTGAAACATTTTTTCTCGAATATAAAGTAAAATTGCTTTAAAAATAATTAAAAACTGCGTTTGATTTTATTGAAGTCTTTAAATTATTTGGAACATACACAATTAATTTCCTTTCCGTTTCCATTTTATTTCAGGTTCAGATATTTAAAATTTATTTTGATATCTTCGCATAAAAAAAAATATTTAAATATCTGTTTTCCTTAAACACTTTAAAAAAAATACGTTACACCCATGGCCAACGCCATCCGTCGTCACTTTTCTCCTCAGCTAAAAAGTAAAACAAATAGCGACAGCATTAATTTCTTGACGTCCGCTTCTTGGATCCCGTCCAAAGGCTCAGTTTCAACTCCGGTTGCTACTCCCGAACACGGTCTGGTGAACATTCGCTCACCCAGAATTCGTTACATGTTGCGCTGTCCAAGACTGGAGGAAAAAGGGACACATTTTTCAGATTCGCTTTCCCGTTTTCCAAAATCTGATTTATTATTCCGCCAGTCATTGTTGCTGTTGTTGTATTTCCATTTCCCTTTTTCTCTGTTTTTGCTTATTGATATTTTTTGTGTTGGATTCTGAATGTGTATCAATTTCATTTCCACCAATTTGCCTTTTCCCCCCAGACCACCCCTAATTACCTTATTGAATCAACAAATTTGTATAATTTCATTCTTCCGTGCCGCGTGGTTTCATCGCCGAACACCAAAACGCACACCACACTTCATTCATTACTAATTCACTTGGTCCCTTTCCCCTCCCACCACCCTCCCCATTGTTTATAGTTTCATTGAACGCCACTTCCGAGGCAAATGCGGTCCCTAATTTATGGACCACCCTACCCAAAGAGGTAGAAGTTTGGAACACCCTTTTTCTTAAGCTAGAAATATCTCGCAGATGATGAAGATGCCCTAAGTGAGGGGTTTACCCCTCACCGTCCCCCACCAAGTTGGGTTGCATAATGACTAAATAATAATTCGCTTACTTTCTCCTTTTTCTTATTATCCCTCAACTGCCTTGAGAAAAAAAATGTATTTGGAATTCATGTTGTTAATTCAAAACTACAAATAGTTAAATTTTTATTTGAAAGC